>NC_080585.1:52615441-52920207 GCF_029962835.1 Magnolia sinica | reverse complement strand
AAGGAAAAATTCAGGACTGACAACTGCGATCCCACTTACGGATGTGCAAATGGTCTAAAAATACCCGATTCAACTCAGGAATGAAAGAACACTAAATTTCCTTTCAGATGACCAAAAATCAATCCAATCCGACATTAAATGAGGGAGTTATGAACACCTCCATTGGATCACGCGATTTGGAGAGATTAACAATCCGAATTGCAAATGACGATCGAAGAGTTCCAACGTTCCTTCGGGATATCGAACGGTTTCAAAATTAGCCAATTCTTGTCACATTAGGAAGCTTGTCGAGTTACCATTCCAATGAGCACAAAATTGTCTAAATTTGACCTCTAAAGAGAGAGTTATGAAGGTTACTATTAGACAAGGAGATAAAGGAAAAATTCCAGACTGGCGACTGTGATCCCACTTACGAATGCACAAATGGTATTGGAATACGACAATTCAAGTTGAGAATGAAATATCACTAAAGTACCTTTCAGATGGCCAAAAATCAACCCAATCCGACATCAAACGAGGAAGTTATGAGCATATCCGTTGGATCACGTGATTTGAAAAGATTAACAATCCAAATTGGAAAATGATGATCGAAGAGTTCCAATGTGCTTTTCGGATATCGAACGGTCTCAGAATTAGCTAATTTTGGTCGCATTAGGAAGGTTGTTGAGTTACCAATCCAAAGAGCTCAAAATTGTCCAAATTCGACCACTAAAGAGAGTGTTATGAAGGTTACTATTGGACAAGGAGATGAAGGAAAAATATAGGACCGACGACTGCGATCCCACTTACGGATGCGTAAATGGTCTCATAATATAACGATTCAAGTCAGGAATGAAAGAGCACTAAAATACATTTCAGATGACCAAAAATCAACTCAATCCGACATCAAACGAGGGAGTTGTGAGTATCTCCATTGGATCGCGTGATTTGGAAAGATTAACAATCCAAATTACAAAATGACAATCGAAGAGTTCCACCGTGCTTTTGGGACATTGAACGGTTTAGAATTAGCTAGTTCTGCTTCCATTAGGAAGCTTGTCAAGTTACCATTCCATTGAGCTTAAAATAGTCTAAATTCGACCATTTATAAGAGAGTTATGAAGGTTACTATTAGACAAGGAGATGAAGGAAAAATTCAAGATCGACGACTGCAATCCCACTTACGGATGCACAAGTGGTCTCGGAATATGACGATTCAAGTCAGGAATGAAAGAGAACTAAAGTACCTTTTAGATGACAAAAAATTGACCCAATCCGACATCAAACATGGGAGTTATGAGCATCTTCATTGGATCGCATGATTTGGAAAGATTAACCATCCAAATTGCAAAACGACGATCAAAGAGTTCCAACAAGCTTTTGGGATATCGAACGGTCTCAAAATTAGCCAATTCTGGTCCCATTTGTAAGCTTGTCGAGTTACCATTCCAATGACCTCAAAATAGTCTAAATTCAACCGCTAAAGAGAGAGTTATGAAAGTTAATATTGGAAATCGATTTAAAGGAAAAATTCAGGACCGACGACTGCGACCCCACTTACGGATGCCTAAACAGTCTTGGAATATGTCGATTCAAGTCAAGAATGAAAGAGCATTAAACTACCTTTCATATGACCAAAAATTGACCCAATCCGACATCAAACGAGGCAGTTATGAGCATCTCCATTGGATCACGCAATTTGGAAAGATTAACAAACCAATTTGCAAAATGATGATCGAAGACTTCTAACGTGCTTTTGGGATATCGAACGGTCTCAGAATTAGCCAATTCTGGTCCCATTAGGAAGCTTGTCGAGTTACCATTTTAATGAGCTCAAAATAGTCTAAATTTGACCACTGAAGAGTGAGTTATGAAGGTTACTATTGGACAAAGAGATGAAGGAAAAATTCAGGATCGACGACTGCGATCCCAGTTACAAATGCAAAAATGGTCTCGGAATATGACGATTTAAGTCAGGAATGAAAGAGCACTAAAGTACCTTTTAGATGACCAAAAATTGACCCAACCCGACATCATATAAGGGAGTTATGAGCATCTCCGTTGGATCAGGCGATTTGGAAAGATTAACAATCCAAATTGCAAAATGACGATCGATGAGTTCCAACGTTCTTTTGGGATATCGAAGGATTTCATAATTAGACAATTCTTGTCACATTAGAAAGCTTGTCGAGTTACCATTCCAATGAGCACAAAATAGTCTAAATTCGACCACTGAAGAGAGAGTTATGAAGGTTACTATTAGACAAGGAGATGAAGGAAAAATTCCAGACGGACGACTGCGATCCAACTTACGAATGCACAAATGGTCTCAGTATACGACGATTTAATTCAGGAATGAAAGAGCACTAAAGTACATTTCAGATGATCGAAAATCGACCTAATCCGACATCAAACGAGGGTGTTATGAGCATCTCTGTTGGATCACGCGATTTGGAAAGATTAATAATCCAAATTGCAAAATGGCGATCGAAGAGTTCCAACGTGCTTTTGGGATATCGAACGGTCTCAGAATTAGCCAATTCTGGTCCCATTAGGAACCTTGTCGAGTAACCATTCCAATGAGCTCAAAATAGTCTAAATTTGACCACCGAAGAGAGAGTTATGAAAGTTACTATTTGAGAAGGAGATGAAGAAAAATTCAGGACCGACGACTGCAATCCCACTTACGAATAGCAAATGGTCTCGGAATATGACGATTCAACTCAAGAATGAAAGAGCACTAAAGTACCTTTTAGATGACCAGAAATTGACCCTATCCGACTTTAAACGAAGGAGTTATGAGCATCTCCATTGGATCGCACAAATTGGAAAGATTAACAATCTAAATTGCAAAATGACAATCGAAGATTTCCAACAAGCTTTTGGGATATCGAACGGTCTTAGAATTAGCTAATTCTGGTCCCATTAGGAAGATTACCAAGTTACCATTCCACTGAGCTCAAAATAGTCTAAATTCGACCACTAAAGAGATTATTATGAAGGTTACTATTAGGCAAGAAGATGAAGGAAAAATTCAGGACCGACAACTGCGATCCCACTTATGGATGCGTAAATGGTCTCGGAATACAATGATTCAAGTCAGGAATGAAAGTACACTAAAGTACCTTTTAAATGAGTAAAAATTGACTCAATTCGTCATCAAACGAGGGAGTTATGAGGATCTCCATTGGATCGCGTGATTTGGAAAGATTAACAATCTATATTGCAAAATGACGATCGAAGAGTTCCGACGTGCTTTTGGGATATCGAACGGTCTCAGAATTATCCAATTCTGGTCCCATTAGGAAGCTTACCGAGTTACCATTCCACTGAGCTCAAAATAGTCTAAATTTGACCACTGAAGAGATTATTATGAAGGTTACTATTAGATAAGGAGATGAAGGAAAAATTCAGGACTGACGATTGCGATCCCACTTACGAAAGCGTAAATGGTCTCAAAATACAATTATTCAATTCAGGAATGAAAGTGCACTAAAGTACTTTTTAAATGACAAAAAATTGACTCAATTCGACATCAAATGAGGGAGTTATGAGCATCTCCATTGGATCGTGTGATTTGGAAAGATTAACAATCCAAATTGCAAAATGATGATCAAAGAGTTCCAACGTGCTTTTGGGATATCAAACAGTCTCAGAATTAGCCAATTCAGTACCATTAGGAAGCTTGTCAAGTTCCCATTCCAATGAGCTCAAAATAGTATAAATTCGACTACTGAAGAGAGAGTTATGAAGGTTTCTATTGGACACGGAGATGAAGGAAAAATTCAAGACCGACAATTGCCAACCCACTTAAGGATGCGCAAATGATCTCGGAATGCGATGATTCAAGTCAAGAATGAAAGAGCCCTAAAGTACCTTTCCGATGACCGAAAATTAACCCAATCTGACATTAAATGAGGGATTTATGAGCATCTCCAATGGATCACGTGATTTGGAAAGATTAACAAGCCAAACTGCAAAATAACGATCAAAGACTTCCAATGTGCTTTTGGGATATCGAACCGTCTTAGAATTAGCCAATTCTAGTCCCATTAGGAAGTTTGTCGAGTTACCATTCTAATGAGCTCAAAATAGTGTAAATTCGACCACTGAAGAGAGAGTTATGAAGGTTACGATTGGACAAGGAGATAAAGGAAAAATTTAGGGCCGACGACTGCCATCCCACTTACAGATGTGCAAATGGTCATGGAATACAACAATTCAAGTCAAGAATGAAAGAGCACTAAAGTACCTTTCAGATAACCAAAAATCGACCCAATCCGAAATCAAATGAGGGAGTTATGAGCTTCGCTGTTAGATTGCACGATTTGGAAAGATTAACAATCCAAATTGCAAAATGACGATCGAAGAGTTCCAACGTGCTTTTGGGATATGGACTGGTCTAAGAATTAGCCAATTCTAGTCACATTAGGAAGCTTGTCGAGTTCCCATTCCAATGAACTAAAAATAGTCTAAATTCGACCATAGAAGAGAGAGTTATGAAGGTTATGATTGGACAAGGAGATGAAGGAAAAATTCAGGACCGACGACTGCGATTCCACTTACGGATGCACAAATGGTCTCGGAATACGACAATTCAAGTCAGGAATGAAGGAGCACTGAAGTACCTTTCAGATGAGCAAAAATCAACCCAATACGACATCAAACGAGGGAGTTATCAGGATCTCCAATGGATCACGCGATTTATAAAGATTAATAATCCAAATTACAAAATGATGATCGAAGAGTTCCAACGGGCTTTTGTGATATCGACCGGTCTCAAAATTAACCAATTCTGGTCCCATTAGGAAGCATGTCGAGTTCCCATTCCTATGAGTTCAAAATAGTCTAAATTCAACCATTAAAGAGAGAGTTATGAAGGTTACTATTGGAAAAGGAGATGAAGGAAAAATTCAGGACCGACGACTGCGATCCTACTCATGGATGCGCAAATGGTCTCGGAATACGATAGTTCGAGTCAAGAATGAAAGAGGATGAAAGTACCTTTCAGATAACCATAAATAGACCCAATCCGACATCAAATGAAGGAGTTATGAGCATCTCTGTTGGATTGTGTGATTTGGAAAGATTAACAATCCAAATTGCAAAATGATGATCAAAGAGTTCCAACGGGCGTTTGGGATATCGAACGGCCTCAGAGTTTGACAATTTTGGTCCCATTTGGAAGCTTGTCGAGTTACCAATCCAATGAGGTCAAAATTGTTCAAATTCGACCAATGAAGAGAGAGTTATGAAGGTTACTATTGGACAATAAGATGAAGGAAAAATACAGGACCGACGAGTGAGATCCCATTTACGGATGCGCAAATGGTCTCGGAATACGACGATTCAAGTCAGGAATGAAAGAGCAGTAAAGTACCTTTCAGATGACCAAAAATCGACTCAATCCGACATCAAACAAGGGAGTTATGAGCATCTCCATTGGACCGCGCGATTTTGAAAGGTTAAAAAGCCAAATTGTAAAATGACGATCGAAGAGTTCCAACATGCTTTTGGGATATCGACAGTCTCAGAATTAGCCAATTCTGGTCCCATTAGGGAACTTGTCGAGTTACCATTCCAATGAGCTTAAAATAGTCTAAATTCGACCATTGAAGAGTGAGTTATGATGGTTACTATTGGACAAGGAGATGAAGGAAAAATTCAGGACCGACGACTGTGATCCCACTTACAAATGCACAAATGGTCTCGAAATATGACGATTTAAGTCAGGAATGAAAGAGCACTAAAGTACCTTTTAGATGACCAAAAATCGGCCCAATCTGACATCCAACGAGGGAGTTTTGAGCATCTCCATTGGATCCTGCGATTTGGAAAGATTAACAATCCAAATTGCAAAATGACAATCGAAGAATTCCAACGTGCATTTGAGATATTGAACGATATTAGAATCAGCCAATTCTTGCCCCATTAGGAAGCTTGTTGAGTTACCATTCCAATGAGCACAAAATAGTCTAAATTCGACCTCTGAAGAGAGAGTTATGAAGGTTACTATTGGACAAGGAGATGAAGGAAAATTCAGGACCGACGACTGCGATCCTACTTACGGATGTGCAAATGGTCTCGGAATACGAGATTCAAGTCAGGAATGAAAGAGCACTAAAGTACCTTTCAGATGACATAAAAATGACCCAATCTGACTTCAAACGAGGGAGTTATGAGCATCTCCATTTGATCGCGCAATTTGGAAAGATTAAAAATCCAAACTGTAAATGATGATCGAAGAGTTCCATCGTGCTTTTGGGATATCGACCGGTCACAGAATTAGCCAATTCTGGTCCTATTAGGAAGCTTGTCGAGTTCCCATTCCAATAACCCCCAAATAGTCTAAATTCGACCACGAAAGAGAGTGTTATGAAGGTTAATATTGCACAGGAGATGAAGGAAAAATTCAGGATTGAGGACTACGATCCCACTTACGGATGCGCAAATGGTCTTGGAATACGACGATTCAAGTCAGGAATGAGAGAGCCCTAAAGTACCTTTTAGATGACCAAAAATCGACCCAATCTGACATCCAAAAAGGTAGTTATAAGCATCTCAGTTGGATCCTGCGATGTGGAAAGATTAACAATCCAGATTGCAAAATGACAATCGAAGAGTTCCAATGTGCTTTTGGGATATCAAACGGTATCAGAATTGGCCAATTTTGGCCCCATTAGGAGGCTTGTCGAGTTGCCATTCCAATGAGCACAAAATAATCTAAATTCGACCTCTAAAGAGAGAGTTATGAAGGTTACTATTGGACAAGAAGATGAAGGAAAATTTTAGGACTGATGATTGTGATCCCACTTACGGATGTGCAAATGGTCTCGGAATAGGAGATTCGAGTTAGGAATGAAAGAGCACTAAAGTACCTTTCAGATTACCAAAAATCGGCCCAATCCGACAACAAACGAGGGAGTTATGAGCATCTCCATTGGATCGCGTGATTTGGAAAGATTAACAATCCAAATTGCAAAATGACAATCAAAGAGTTCAAACGTGCCTTTGGGATATCGAACGGCCTCGTAATTAGCCAATGCTGGTCCCATTTTAGAGCTTGTCAATTTACCATTCCAATGAGCTCAAAATAGTATAAATTTGACCACTGAAGAGAGTTATGAAGTCACTATTGAACAAGGAGATGAAGGAAAAATTCAGGACCGACGACTGTGATCCCACTTACCAATGGGCAAATGGTCTCAAAATACGACGATTCAAGTCAGGAATGAAAGAGTGCTAAAGTATCTTTCAGATGACCAAAATTTGACCCAATCCGACATCAAACGAGGGAGTTATGAGCATCTCCGTTGGGTCGCATGATTTGGAATGATTAATGATCCAAATTGTAAAATGACAATCGAAGAGTTCCATTGGGCTTTTGGGATATCTAACGGTCTCAGAATTAGACAATTCTGGTCCGATTTGGAAGCTTGTCGAGTTACCATTCCAATGAGCTCAAAGTTGTCCAAATTCGACCACTAAAGGGAGAGTTACGAACTTTACTATTGGACAAGGAGATGAAAGAAAAATTCAGGACCGACGACTACGATCCCACTTACGGATGCACAAATGGTCTCGAAATGCGATGATTAAAGTCAGGAATGAAAGTGCACTAAAGTACCAATCAGATGACCAAAAAATGATAGAATCCGACATCAAACAAGGGAGTTATGAGCATCTCCATTGGATCATGCGATTTGGAAAGATTAACAAGCCAAATTGTAAAATGATGATCGAAGAGTTCCAATGTGCTTTTTAGGATATCGAACGGTCACTGAATTAAACAATTCTGGTCCCATTAGGAAGTTTATTGAGTTACCATTCCAATGAGCTCAAAATCGTCTAAATTTGACCACTGAAGAGGGATTTAAGAAGGTTACTATTTGGAATAGGAGATGAAGGAAAAATTTAGGACCGACGACTGCAATCCAACTTACGGATGCACAACTAGTCTCGGAAGATGACAATTCAAGTCAGGAATGAAATAGCACTAAAGTACCTTTCAAAATACTACAAATTGACCCACATCAAACGAGAGAGTTATGAGCATCTCCGTTGGATAGCGCAATTTGGAAAGTTTAACAATCTAAATTGCAAATTGATGATAAAAGAGTTCCAACGGGCTTTTGGGATATCGAACGATCTCAGAATTAGACAATTCTAGTCCCATTTGGAAGCTTGTCGAGTTACCATTCCAATGATCTCAAAATAGTTGAAATTCGACCACTGAAGAGTGAGTTATGAAGGTTACTATTGGACAAGGAGATGAAGGAAAAATTCAAGACCGACAACTGCAATCTCACTTACGGAGGCGTAAATGGTCTCGGAATACGTCGATTCAAGTCAGGAATGAAAGAGCACTAAAGTATCTTTCAGATGACCAAAAATTGACCAAATCTGACATCAAACGAGGGAGTTATGAGTATCTCCATTGGATCACGCGATTTGGAAAGATTAACATTCCAAATTGCAAAATGACGATCGAAGAGTTTCAACGCAGTTTAGGGATATCGAACGGTCTCAGAATTAACCAATTCTTGTCCCATTTGGAAGCTTGTCCTCTTACCATTTAAATGAACTTAAAATAGTGTAAGTTCGACCACTAAAAAGAGAGTTATGAATACAACTCTTGGACGAGGTGATGAAGGAAAATTTCAGGGCCGATGACTGCAATCCCACTTACGGATGGGAAAATGGTCTTGGAATACGACGATTCAAGTCAGGAAAGAAAGAGCACTAAAGTACGTTTCAGATGACTAGAAATCAACCCAATCCGACATCAAATGATGAAGTTATGAGCATCTCCATTGGATCGCACGATTTGGAAAGATTAAAAATCCAAATTACAAAATGATGATCGAAGAGTTAGAACGTGCTTTTGGGATATCGACTGGCCTTAGAATTAGCCAATTCTGGTCCCATTTGGAAGCATGTCGAGTTACCATTCCAATAAGCTCAAAATAGTGTAAATTTGACCACTAAAGAGAGAGTTATGAAGGTTACTATTGGACAAGGAAATGAAGGAAAAATTTAGGACCGACGACTGCGATCCCACTTACGGATGCGTAAATGGTCTCGGAATACGATGATTTAAGTTAGGGATGAAAAAGCAGTAAAGTACCTTTCAGTTGACCAAAAATTGTCCCACTCCGACATCAAACAAGGGAGTTATGAGCATCTCCGTTGGATCGCGCAATTTTGGAAGATTAACAATCCAAATTGCAAAATGACGATCGAAGAGTTCCAACATGCTTTTGGGATATCGAACGATCTCAGAATTAGCCAATTCTATCCCAATAGGAAGCTTGTCCAGTTCTCATTCTAATGACCTCAAAATATTCTAAATTCGACCATTAAAGGGCGAGTTACTAAGGTTATTATTGGACACAGAGATGAAGGAAAAATTCAGGACTGACGACTGCGATCCCACTTACGGATACGCAAATGGTCTCAGAATATGACGATTCAAGTCAGGAATGAAAGAGCACTAAAGTACCTTTTAGATGATGAAAAATCGACCCAATTCGACATCAAACGATAGACTTATGAGCATATCCATTGGATCGCACGATTTGGGAAGATTAACAACCCGAATTGCAAAATCGCAATCGAAGAGTTTCAACGGGCTCTTGGGATATCGACCAGTCTCGGAATTAGCCAATTCTGGTCCTACTAGGAAGCTTATCGAGTTACCATTCCAATGAGCTCAAAATAATCTAAATTTGACCACTGAAGAGAGAGTTATGAAGGTTACTATTGGACAAGGAGATGAAGGAAAAATTCAGGACCGTCAACTACGATCCCACTTACTGATGCGCAAATGGTCTCGGAATATGACAATTCAAGTCAGGAATGAAAGAGCGCTAAAGTACCTTACAGATGACCAAAAATTGACCCAATCTAACATCAAACAATGGAGTTATGAGCATCTTTATTTGGTAGCGCGATTTGGAAAGATTAACAATCCAAATTGCAAAATGACGATCGAAGAGTTCCAACGGGCTTTTGGGATATCGAACGGTCTCAGAATTAGACAATTCTGGTCCCATTTGGAAGCTCATCTAGTTACCATTCCAATGAGCTCAAAATTGTCCAAATTCGACCACTAAAGAGAGAGTTATGAACGTCACTATTGGACAAGGAGATGAAGGAAAAATTCAGGACTGACGACTGCGATCCCACTTACGGATGCGCAAATGGTCTCGGAATATGACGATTCGCATTAGGAATGAAAGAGTACTAAAGTACCTTTCAGATGACCAAAAATTGACCCGATCCAACATCAAACGAGGGGGTTATGTGCATCTCCATTGGATCACATGATTTAGAAAGATTAATAATCCAAAATTGCAAAACGACGATTGAAGAGTTCCAATGTGCTTTTGGTATATCGACCGGTCTCAGAATTAGCCAATTCTCTTCCCATTAGGAAGCTTGTTGAGTTCCCATTCCAATGAGCTCAAAATAGTCTAAATTCGTCCACTAAAGAGAGAGTTATGAAGGTTACTATTGGACAAGGAGATGAAGGAAAAATTTAGGACCGACGACTGTGATCCCACTTACGGATGTGCAAATGGTCTCGGAATATGACATTCAAGTTAGGAATGAAAGAGCAATAAAGTACCTTTTAGATGACCAAGAATCAACCCAATCCAACATGAAACGAGGGAGTTATGAGCATCGCTGTTGGATGGCACGATTTGGAAAGATTAACAAACCAAATTGCAAAATGACGATCGAAGAGTTCCAACGAGCTTTTGGGATATCGACCGGTCTCAGAATTAGACAATTGTGGTCCCATTTGGAAGCTTGTCGAGTTACTCTTTGAATGAGCTCAAAATAATCTAAATTTGACCACTGAAGAGAGAGTTATGAAGGTTACTAATAGACAAGGAGATGAAGGAAAAGTTTAGAACCGATGACTGCGATCCCACTTACGGATGCGCAAATGGTCTTGGAATACGTTGATTCAAGTTAAGAATGAAAGAGCACTAAAGTACCTTTCAAATGACCAAAAATGAACTGAATCTGACATCAAACAAGGAGTTATGAGCACTCCGTTGGATCACTCGATTTAGAAAGATTAACAAGCCAAATTTCAAATTGACGATTGAAGAGTTCCAACGTGCTTTGGGGATATCGAACGATCTCAGAATTAGCTAATTCTAGTCCCATTAGGAAGCTTGTTGACTTACCTTTCCAATGAGCTCAAAATAGTCTAAATTCGACCACTTAAGAGGGAGTTATGAAGGTTACTATTGGACAAGGAGATCAAGGTAAAATTCAGGCCTGACGACAGCGTTCCCACTTACAGATGCACAAATGGACTCAGAAAATGACGATTCACATCAGGAATGAAAGAGCACTAAAGTACCATTCAGATGACCAAAAATTGACCCAATCCGACATCAACCAAGGGAGTTATGAGCATCTCCATTGGATCGTGCAATTTGGAAAGATTAACAATTCAAATTGCAAGATGACGATCGAAGAGTTCCAACGTGCTTTTGGGATATCGACTGGTCTCAGAATTAGCCAATTATGGTCCCATTTGGAAGCATGTTGAGTTACCATTCCAATGAGCACAAAATAGTCTAAATTCGACCACTGAAGAGATAGTTATGAAGGTTACTATTGGAAAAGGAAATGAAGGAAAAATCCAGGACCGACGACTGCGATCCCACTTACGTATGCCCAAATGGTCTTGGAATACGACAATTCAAGTCAGGAATGAAAAAGCACTAAAGTACCTTTCAGATGACCAAAAATTGTCCCAATCCGACATCAAACAAGGGAGTTAGGAGCATCTTCGTTGGATTCACATTATTTCAGAAGATTAACAATCCAAATTGCAAAATGACGATTGAAGAGTTCCAACGTGCATTTGGGATATTGAACGGTCTCAGAATTAGTCAATTCTTGCCCCAACAGGAAGCTTGTCGAGTTATAAAGGTTACTATTGGACACGGAGATAAAGGAAAAATTCAGGACCGACAACTACGATCCCACTTATAGATGTGCAAATGATCTCGGAATACGACGATTCAAGTCAAGAATTGAAGAGCACTAAAGTACCTTTCAGATGACGAAAAATTGACCCAATCTGACATCAAACGAAGGAGTTATGAGCATCTCCACTGGATCGCATGATTTGGAAAGATTAATAATCCGAATTGCAAAATGACGATCGAAGAGTTTCAACAGGCTCTTGAGATATCGACCGATCTTAGAATTAGCCAATTCTGGTCCCATTACGAAGCTTGTTGATTACCATTCCAATGAGCTCAAAATAGTCTAAATTTGACCACTAAAGAGAGAGTTATGAAGGTTACTATTGGACAAAGTGATGAAGGAAAAATTCACGATCGACGACTGCAATCCTACTTACAAATCCGCAAATGGTCTCGGAACACGATGATTCAAGCCAAGAATGAAAGAGCACTGAAGTACATTTCAGATGATGAAAAATTGGCCCAATCCGACACCAAATGAAGGAGTTATGAGCATCTCCATTGGGTTGCGCGATTTAGAAAGATTAACAATCTAAATTGCAAAATGATGATTAAAGAGTTCCAACGGTCTTTTGGGATATCGAACAGTCTCAGAATTAGACAATTCTGGTCCCATTTCGAAGCTTGTCGAGTTACCATTCCAATGAGCTCAAAATTGCCCAAATTCGACCACTAAAGAGAGTGTTATGAATGTTTCTATTGGACAAGGAGTTGATGGAAAAATTCAGGACCGACGACTGCGATCCCACTTACGGATGCGCAAATGGTCTCAGAATATGACGATTCAAGTCAAGAATGAACGAGCACTAAAGTACCTTTCAAACCCGACATCAAACAAGGGAGTTATAAGCACTTTGTTGGATCACGTTATTTGGAAAGATTAACAAGCCAAATTTGAAATTGACGATCGAAGAGTTCCAACGTGCTTTTGGGATATTGAATGGTCTTCGAATTTCCCAATTCCGGTCCCATTAGGACGCTTGTCAAGTTGCCATTCCCATGAGAATGAAATAGTGTAAATTCGACCACTGAAGAGAGAGTGATGAATGTTTCTACTGGACAAGGAGATGAAGGAAAAATTCTGGACCGATGACAGCGATCCCACTTACGGATGCACAAATGGTCTCAAAATACGACGATTCAAGTCAGGAACGAAAGGGCACTAAAGTACCCTTTAGATGATGAAAAATTAACCCAATCTGACATCAATCGACCCGATCTGACATCAAACGAGGGTGTTATGAGCATCTCCGTTCAATTGCGCGATTTAGAAAGATTAACAATCCAAATTGCAAAACGACGATCAAAGATTACCAACAGGTTTTTGGGATATTGAATGGTCTCAGAATTAGACAATTCTGGTCCCATTTGGAAGCTTGTTGAGTTACCATTCCAATTAGTTCAAAATAGTCCAAATTTGGCCACTGAAGAGAGGGTGATGAAGGTTACTATCGGACAAGGAGATGAATGAAAAATTTAGGACCGAAGACTGCGATCCCACTTATGAATGCGAAATGGTCTTGGAATATGAACATTCAAGTCAGGAATGAAAAACATTAAAGTATGTTTCAGATGATAAAAAAATTGACCTAGTCCGACATCAAATGAGGGAGTTATGAGCATCTCTATTGGATCATGCGATTTGGAAAGATTAACAATCCAAATTACAAAATGACAATCGAAGAGTTCCAACGTGCTTTTGGGATATCGAACGGTCTCAGAATTAGCCAATTCTTATCTTATTAGGAAGCTTCTCGGGTTACCATTCCAATGAGCTTCAAATAGTCTAAATTCGACCATTGAAGAGAGTTATGAATGTTATTATTGGACTAGGAGATGAAGGAAAAATTCAGGACCAATGACTGCGATCCCACCTACGGATGCGCAAATGGTCATGGAATACGATGATTCAAGTCAGGAATGAAAGAGCACTAAAGTACCTTTCAAATGACCAAAATCAACCCATTCCGACATTGAATGAGGGAGGTATGAGCATCTCAGTTGGATCATGCGATTTGGAAAGTTTAACAATCCAAATTGCAAAATGACGATCGAAGAGTTCCAAAGTGCTTTTGGGATATCGATCGGTCTCGAAATTTGCCAATTATGGTCCCATTAGGAAGTTTGTCTAGTTAACATTCCAATGAGCTCAAAATAGTATAAATTCGATCACTGAAGAGAGAGTTATGAAGGTTACGATTGGACAAGGAGATGAAGGAATGATTCTGGACTGACGACGGCGATCCCCCTTATAGATGCAAAAATGGTCTCAGAATGCGACGATTTAAGTCAAGAGTGAAAGTGCACTAAAGTACCTTTCAGATGACAAAAAATTGACCCAATCTGACATCAAACGACGGAGTTATAAGCATCTCTATTGGATCGTGTGATTTGGAAAGATTAACAATCTAAATTGCAAAATGATGATCGACGAATTCCAACGAGCTTTTCGGATATCAAATGGTCTCAGAATTCACCAATTCTTGTCCCATTAGGATGCTTATTGTGTTGTCATTCCAATGAGCACAAAATATTCTAAATTCGACCACTTAAGAGAGAGTTATGATGGTTACTATTGGACAAGGAGATGAAGGAGAAATTCGGGACCGACAACTGCGATCCCACTTATGGATGTGCAAATGGTCTTGAAATACGACAATTAATTTCAGGAATGAAAGAGCACCAAAGTACCCTTCAGATGACCAAAAATTGACCCAATCCGACATCAACCGACCTGATCCGACATCAAACGAGGGTGTTAGGAGCATATCCGTTCAATCGCGCAATTTAGAAAGATTAACAATCCAAATTACAAAATGACGATCAAAGAGTTCTAACAAGTTTTTGGGATATCGAACGGTCTCAGAATCTGATAATTCTGTTCCCACTTGGATGCTTGCCGAGTTACCATTCCAATGAGTTCAAAATAGTCCAAATTCGACCACTAAAGAGAGAGTTATGAAGGTTACTATTGGACTAGGAGATGAAGGAAAAATTTAGGACTGACAACTGCGATCCCACTTATGGATGCACAAATGGTCTTGGAATATGGACATTCATGTCAGGAATGAAACAGCATTAAAGTAACTTTCAAATGATCAAAAATCGACCCAATCCGACATAAAAAGAGGGAGTTATGAGCATCTCCATTGGATCGCGTAATTTGGAAAGATTAACAATCCAAATTGCAAAATGATGATCGAAGAGTTCCAACGTGCTTTTGGGATATCGAACGGTCTCAAAATTAGCAAATTATGGTCCCATTAGGAAGCTTGTCGAGTTACTATTCCAATGAGCTTAAAATAGTCTAAATTTGACCACTGAAGAGAGAGTTATGAAGGTTACTATTGGACAAGGAGATGATGGAAAAATTCAAGACCGACGACTACCATCCCACCTACGGATGTGCAAATGGCCTCGGAATACGACGATTCAAGTCAGGAATGAAAGATCACTAAAGTACCTTTCAGATGATGAAAAATTGCCCCAATCCGACATCAATTGAGGGAGTTATGAGCATATCCATTGGATCACGTGATTTGGAAAGATTAACAATCTAAATTATAAAATGACAATCAAAGAGTTCCAATGTGCTTTTACGATATCGAATGGTCTCAGTAGTAGCCAATTCTAATCCCATTAGGAAGCTTGTCGAGTTACCATTCCAATGAGCTCAAAATATTCTAAATTTGACCATTGAAGAGAGAGTTATAAAGGTTACTATTGGACAAGGAGATGAAGGAAAAATTCAGGACCAACGACAGCGATCCCACCAACTGATGCACAAATGGTCTCTGGATACGATGATTCAAGTTAGGAATAAAAGAGCACAAAAGTACCTTTCAGATGACCAAAAATTGACCCAATTCGAATTCAAATGAGGGAGTTATGAGCTTCTCCATTGGATCACACGATTTCGAAAGATTAACAATCCAAATTGCAATATTACGATCGAAGTGTTACACTGTGCTTTTGGGATATCGATCAGTCTTAGAATTAGCAAATTCTGGTCCCATTAGGAAGCTTGTCGAGTTACCATTCCAATGAGCTCAAAATAGTCTAAATACAACCACTGAAGAGAGAGTTATGAAAGTTACTATTGGATAAGGAGATGAAGGAAAATTTCATGACCGACGACTGCGATCCCACTAATGGATGCGCAAATGGTCTCGGAATATGAAGATTCAAGTAAGGAATGAAACAGCATTAAACTACCATTTAGATGACCAAAAATTGACCCAATCTGACATCAAATGAGGGAGATATGAGCATCTCCATTGGATCGCGCTATTTAGAAAGATTAACAATCCAAATTGCAAAATGATGATCGAAGAGTTCCAACATGCTTTTGGGATATCGATCTATCTCAGAATTTAGCAATTTTGGTCCCATTAGGAAGCATGTTGAGTTACCATTCCAATGAGCTCAAAATAGTCTAAATTTGACCATTGAAGAGAGAGTTATGAAGGTTACTATTGGACAAGGTGATGAAGTAATAACTATGGATCGAAGACTGTAATCCCCCTTATGGATGCAAAAATGGTCTCGGAATACGACGATTCAAGTCAGGAATGAAAGAGCACTAAAGTACCTTTCAGATGACCAAAAATTGACCCAATCCGACATCAAACGAGGGTGTTTTGAGCATTTCCATTGGATCGCGCGATTTGGAAAGATTAACAATCCAAATTGCAAAATGACGATCAAAGAATTCCAACGTGCTTTTCGGATATCGAACGGTCTCAGAATTGACCAATTCTGATCCCATTAGGAAGCTTGTCAAGTTAACATTCCAACGAGCTCAATATAGTCTAAATTCGACCACTGAAGAGAGAGTTATGAAGGTTACTATGGGATAAGGAGATGAAGGAATAATTCAGGAATGACAACGGCGATCCCACTTACGGATGTGCAAATGGTCTCAGAATACGGCGTTTTAAGTCAGGAGTGAAAGTGCAATAAAGTACCTTTCAGATGATTAAAAATTCACCCAATCCCACATCAAACGAGGGAGTTATGAGCAACTTTGTTAGATTACGCGATTTGGAAAGATTAACAATCTAAATTGCAAAATGACAATCAAAGAGTTCCAATGTGCTTTTGGGATATCGAACGGTCTCAGAATTAGCCAATTCTGGTCCCATTAGGAAGCTTGTCCAGTTACCATTCCAATGAGCTCAATATAGTCTAAATTCGACCACTGAAGAGAGAGTTATGAAGGTTACTATTGGACAAGGTGATGATGGAAAAATTCTATACCAATGACTGTGATCCCACCTCCGGATGTGCAAATGGTTTCGAAATACAACGATTCAAGTTAGGAATGAAAGAGCACTAAAGGACCTTTCAGATTACCAACAATCATCCCAATCCGACATCAAATGAGGGTGGTATGAGCATCTCTGTTGGATCAGGCGATTTTGAAAGTTTAACAATCCAAATTATAAAATGACGAATGAAGAGTTCTAATGTGCTTTTGGGATATTGATCGGTCTCAGAATTTGCCAATTCTGATCCCATTAGGAAGCTTGTCGAGTTACCATTCCAAAGAGCTCCAAAAGTGTAAATTCGACTATTGAAGAGAGAGTTATGAAAGTTACTATTGGACAAGTAGATGAAGGAATAATTCTGGACCGACGACTGCGATCCCCCTTACGGATACAAAAATGGTCTAGGAATATGATGATACAAGTCAGGAATGAAAGAGCACTAAAGTACCTTGTAGATGACAAAAAATTGACCGAATCTGACATCAAATGAGGAAGTTACGAGCATCTTTGTTGGATTGCCTGATTTATAAAGATTAACAATCCAAATTGCAAAATGATGATCGAAGAGTTCCAAAGTGATTTTGGGATATCGAATGGTCTCAGAATTTGCCAATTCTGGTCCCATTAGGATGCTTGTCAAGTTGCAATTCCCATGAGCTCAAAATAGTCTAAATTCGATCACTGAAGAGAGAGTTATGAAGGCTACTATTGGACAAGGTGATGAAGTAATAACTATGGATCGAAGACTATAATCACCCTTACGGATGCAAAAATGGTCTCAAAATATGACGATTCAAGTCAGGAATGAAAGAGCACTAAAGTACCTTTCAGATGACCAAAAATTGACCCAATCCGACATCAAACGAGGGTGTTCTGAGCATCTCCGTTGGATCGCGTGATCTAGAAAGATTAACAATCCAAATTGTAAAATGACGATCAAAGAATTCCAACGTGCTTTTCGGATATCGAACGGTCTCAGAATTGGCCAATTCTGATCCCATTAGGAAGCTTGTCGAGTTAACATTCCAACGAGCTCAAAATAGTCTAAATTCGACCATTGAAGAGAGAGTTATCAAGGTTACTATGGGATAAGGAGATGAAGGAATAATTCAGGAATGACAACGGCGATCCCACTTACGGATGTGCAAATGGTCTTAGAGTACGGCATTTTAAGTCAGGAGTGAAAGTGTAATAAAGTACCTTTCAGATGATCAAAAATTGACCCAATCCCACATCAAACGAGGGAGTTATGAGCAACTCTGTTAGATTGCGCGATTTGGAAAGATTAACAATCCAAATTGCAAAATGACAATCAAAGAGTTCCAACGTGCTGTTGGGATATCGAACGGTCTCAGAATTAGCCAATTCTGGTTCCATTAGGAAGCTTGCCCAGTTACCATTCCAATGACCTCAAAATAGTGTAAATTCGACCACTGAAGAGAGAGTTATGAAGGTTGCTATGGGACAAGGAGATGATGGAAAAATTCTATACCAATGACTGTGATCCCACCTCCGGATGTGCAAATGGTTTCGAAATACGACGATTCAAGTTAGGAATGAAAGAGCACTAAAGTACCTTTCAGATTACCAACAATCGTCCCAATCCGACATCAAATGAGGGAGGTATGAGCATCTCCGTTGGATCGGGCGATTTGGAAAGTTTAACAATCCAAATTGTAAAATGATGAACGAAGAGTTCTAATGTGCTTTTGGGATATCGATCGGTCTCAGAATTTGCCAATTTTGGTCCAATTAGGAAGCTTGTCGAGTTATCATTCCAAAGAGCTCCAAAAGTGTAAATTCGACTATTGAAGAGATAGTTATGAAGGTTACTATTGGATAAGGAGATGAAGGAATAATTCTGGACCGACGACTGTGATCCCCCTTATGGATACAAAAATGGTCTAGGAATATGATGATACAAGTCAGGAATGAAAGAGCACTAAAGTACCTTGTAGATGACAAAAAATTGATCGAATCTGACATCAAATGAGGAAGTTACGGGCATCTTTGTTGGATTGCATGATTTAGAAAGATTAACAATCCAAATTGCAAAATGATGATCGAAGAGTTCCAAAGTGATTTTGGGATATCGAATGGTCTGAGAATTTGCCGATTCTGGTCCCATTAGGATGCTTGTCGAGTTGCAATTCCCATGAGCTCAAAATAATTTAAATTCGACCACTGAAGAGAGAGTTATGAAGGCTACTATTGGACAAGGTGATGAAGTAATAACTATGGATCGAAGACTGTAATCACCCTTACGGATGCAAAAATGGTCTCGAAATATGACGATTCAAGTCAGGAATGAAAGAGCACTAAAGTACCTTTCAGATGACCAAAAATTGACCTAATCCGACATCAAACGAGGCTGTTCTGAGCATCTCCGTTGGATCGCGCGATTTGGAAAGATTAACAATCCAAATTGCAAAATGACGATCAAAGAATTCCAACGTGCTTTTCGGATATCGAACGGTCTCAGAATTGGCCAATTCTGATCCCATTAGGAAGCTTGTCGAGTTAACATTCCAACAAGCTCAAAATAGTCTAAATTCGACCACTGAAGAGAGAGTTATCAAGGTTACTATGGGATAAGGAGATGAAGGAATAATTCAGGAATGACAACGGCGATCCCGCTTACGGATGTGCAAATGGTCTCATAATACGGCATTTTAAGTCAGGAGTGAAAGTGTAATAAAGTACCTTTCAGATGATCAAAAAATGACCCAATCCCACATCAAACGAGGGAGTTATGAGCAACTCTGTTAGATTACGCGATTTGGAAAGATTAACAATCCAAATTGCAAAATGACAATCAAAGACTTCCAACGTGCTTTTGGGATATTGAACGGTCTCAGAATTACCCAATTCTGGTCCCATTAGGAAGCTTGCCAAGTTATCATTCCAATGAGCTCAAAATAGTGTAAATTCGACCACTGAAGAGAGAGTTATGAAGGTTGCTATGGGACAAGGAGATGATGGAAAAATTCTATACCAATGACTGTGATCCCACCTCCGGATGTGCAAATGGTTTCGAAATACGACGATTCAAGTTAGGAATGAAAGAGCACTAAAGTACCTTTCAGATTACCAACAATCGTCCCAAACCGACATCAAATGAGGGAGGTATGAGCATCTCCGTTGGATCGGGCGATTTGGAAAGTTTAACAATCCAAATTGTAAAATGATGAACGAAGAGTTCTAATGTGCTTTTGGGATATCGATCGATCTCAGAATTTGCCAATTTTGGTCCCATTAGGAAGCATGTCGAGTTATCATTCCAAAGAGCTCCAAAAGTGTAAATTCGACTATTGAAGAGAGAGTTATGAAGGTTACTATTGGACAAGGAGATGAAGGAATAATTTTGGACCGAAGACTGCGATCCCCCTTACGGATACAAAAATGGTCTCGGAATATGATGATACAAGTCAGGAATGAAAGAGCACTAAAGTACCTTGTAGATGACAAAAAATTGACCGAATCTGACATCAAACGAGGGAGTTATGAGCATCTTTGTTGGATTACATGATTTAAAAAGATTAACAATCCAAATTGCAAACTGATGATCGAAGAGTTCCAAAGTGATTTTGGGATATCAAATGGTCTCAGAATTTGCCATTTCTGGTCCCATTAGGTTGCTTGTCGAGTTGCAATTCCCATGAGCTCAAAATAGTCTAAATTCAACCACTGAAGAGAGAGTTATGAAGGTTTCTATTGGACAAGGAGATGAAGGAAAAATTCTGGACTGACGACTGCGATCCCACTTACGGATGTGCAAATGGTCTCAAAATATGATGATTCAAATTAGGAACGAAAGAGCACAAAAGTACCCTTCAGATGACCAAAAATTGTCCTAATCCGACATCAATTGACCCGATCTAACATCAAACAAGGGTGTTATGAGCATCTCCGTTCAATCGTGCGATTTATAAAGATTAACAATCCAAATTGCAAAATGACGATCAAAGAGTACCAACAGGTTTTTGGGATATTGAACGGTCTCAGAATTAGACAATTCTGGTCCCATTTGGATGCTTGTCGAGTTACCATTCCAATGAGTTCAAAATAACCCAAATTCAACCACTGATGAGAGAGTTATGAAGGTTACTATTGGACAAGGAGATGAAGGAAAAATTTAGGACCGATGACTGCTATCCCACTTACGGATGCGCAACTGGTCCTGGAATACGAACATTCAAGTCAGGAATGAAACAACATTAAAGAACCTTTCAGATGATCAAAAATCAACCCAATCCGACATAAAATGAGGTAGTTATGAGCATCTCCTTTAGATCGCGCGATTAGGAAAAATTAACAATCCAAATTACAAAATGACGATTAAAGAGTTCCAACGTGCTTTTGGAATATCGAACGGTCTTAGAATTAGCCAACTCTGGTCCCATTAGGAAGCTTGTCGAGTTACCATTCCAATGAGCTAAAAATAGTCTAAATTGGACCACTGAAGAGAGAGTTATGAAGATTACTATTGGACAAGTAGATGATGGAAAAATTCAGGACCGACGACTGTGATCCCACCTATGGATGTGCAAATGGTCTCGGAATACTACGATTCAAGTCAGGAATGAAAGAGCACTAAAGTACCTTTTAGATGATCAAATATCGACTCAATTCGGCGTCAAATGAGGGAGTTATGAGCTTCTCCATTGGATCGTGCAATTTTGAAAGATTAACAATCCAAATTGCAAAATGATGATCAAAGAGTTCCAACGTGCTTCTAGGATATCGAACGGTCTCAGAATTAGCCAATTCTGGTCCCATTAAGAAGCTTGTTGAGTTACCATTCCAAAGAGCTCAAAATAATCTAAATTCGACCATTGAAGAGAGAGTTATGAAGGTTACTATTGGACAAGGAGATGAAGGAAAAATTCAGGACCGACGACTACGAAACCACCTACGGATGCACAAATGGTCTCTGAATACGATAATTCAAGTCCGGAATGAAATAACACAAAGGTACCTTTCAGATAACTAAATATTGACCCAATTTGGCGTCAAATGAGGGAGTTACGAGCTTCTCCATTGGATCGCTCGATTTCGAAAGCTTAAAATTCCAAATTGCAAAATGACCTTGGAAGAGTTCCAATGTACTTTTGGGATATCGATCGGTCTTAGAATTAGCCAATTCTGGTCCCATTAGGAAGCTTGTCGAGTTATCATTCCAATGAGCTTAAAAAGTCTAAATTTAACCACTAAAGAGAGAGTTATGAAGGCGACTATTGGGTAAGGAGATGAAGAAAAAATTCAGTACCGACAACTGTGATCTCACTTACAGATGCGCAAATGGTCTCGGAATACGACGATTCACGTCAGGAATGAAAGAGCACCATGGTACCTTTCAGATGACCAAAAATCGACCCTATCGGACATCAAACGAGGGAGTTATGAGCATCTCCATTGGATCATGCGATTTAGAAAGAGTAACAATCCAAATTGCAAAATGACGATCGAAGAGTTCCAACGTGCTTTTGGGATATCGAACGGTCTCAGGATTAGACAATTCTGGTCTAATTAGGAAGCTTGTCGAGTTACCATTCCAATGAACTCAATATAGTATAAACTCGACCACGGAAGAGACAGTTATGAAGGTTACTATTGGACAAGGAGATGAAGGAAAAATTCAGGACCGACGACTATGATCCCACCTACGGATGCGCAAATGGTCTCCAAATACGACGATTTAAGTTAGGAATGAAAGAACACTAAAGTACCTTTCAGATGACCAAAAATCGATCTAATCCGACATCAAACTAGGGCGTTATAACCATCTCTGTTGGATCGCATGATTTGGAAAGATTAAGAAATCAAGTTGCAAAATGACGATTGAAGAGTTCCAACGAGCTTTTGGGATATCGACCGGTCTCAGAATTAGACAATTGTGGTCCCATTTGGAAGCTTGTCGAGTTACCATTTCAATGAGCTCAATATAGTCCAAATTTGACCACTGAAGAGAGAGTTATGAAGGTTACTATTGGAATAGGAGATGAACGAAAAATTCAGGACCGACGACTGGGATGCAACTTACGGATGCCCAAATGGTCTCGGAATATGACGATTCAAGTCAGGAATGAAAGAGCACTAAAGTAACTTTTAGATGACTAAAAATCGACCTAATCCGACATCAAACAATGGAGTTATGAGCATCTCCGTTGGATCGCGCAATTTGGAAAGATTAACAATCCAAATGGTAAATTGAGGATAGAAGAGTTCCAACGGGCATTTGGGATATCGAATGGTCTTAGAATTAGACAATTCTGATCCGATTTGGAAGCTTGTCGAGTTACCATTCCAATGATCTCAAAATAGTCAAAATTCAACCACTGAAGAGAGAGTTATGATGGTTACTTCTGGACAAGGTGATGAAGGAAAAATTCAAGAGCGACGACTACCATCCCACTTACGAAGGCGCAAATGGTCTTAGAATACATCGATTCAAGTCAGGAATAAAGAGCACTAAATGACCTTTCAGATGACCAAAAATTGACCAAATCTGACATTAAACGAGGGGGTTATGTGCATCTCCATTGGATCACACGATTTAAAAAGATTAATAATTCAAATTGTAAAATGACGATCGAAGAGTTCCAACGGGCTTTTGGGATATCGAACGGTCTCAGAAGTAGACAATTCTGGCCCCATTTGGAAGCTTGTCGAGTTACCATTTAAATGAACTCAAAATAGTCTAAATTTGACCAATGAGGAAAGAGTTATGAACACAACACTTGGACGTGGAGACGTAGAAAAAATTCGGGATCGACGACTGCGATCCCACCTACAGATGTGCAAATGGTCTTGGAATACGACGATTCAAGTCTGGAATGAAAGAGCACTAAAGTACCTTTCAAATGACCAAAAATTGACCCAATTCGACATCAAATGAGGGAGTTATGAGCATCTCCATTGGATCACGTGATTTGGAAAGATTAACAATCCAAATTGCCAAATGACGATCGAAGAGTTCCAACATGCTTTTGGGATATCGACCAGTATCAGAATTAGCCAATTCTGGTCCCATTTGGAAGCATGTCGAGTTACCATTCCAATGAGCACAAAATAGTCTAAATTTGACTACTGAAGAGAGAGTTATGAAGGTTACTATTGGAGAAGGAAATGAAGGAAAAATCCTGGACCGACGACTGCGATCCCACTTATGGATGCACAAATGGTCTTGGAATACGATGATTCAAGTCGGGAATAAAAAAGCACTAAAGTACATTTCAGATGACCGAAAATCGTTCCAATCCGACATCAAACAAGGGATTTATGAGCATCTCCGTTGGATCACGCGATTTTGGAAGATTAACAATCCAAATTGTAAAATGACGATCGAAGAGTTCCAATGAGCTTTCGGGATATCGAACGGTCTTAGAATTAGCCAATTCTGGTTCCACTAGGAAGCTTGTCGAGTTCTCATTCCATTGACCTCAAAATAGTCTAAATTCGGCGACTGAAGAGAGAGTTATGAAGGTTACTATTGGACACGAAGATGAAGGAAAAATTCAGGACCAACGACTACGATCCCACTTACCGATGCCCAAATGGTCTCGGAATATGACAATTTAAGTCAGGAATGAAAGAGCACTAAAGTACCTCTCAGATGACCCAAAATTGACCCAATCTGACGTCAAATAAGGGAGTTATGAGCATCTACGTTGGGTCACACGATTTAGAAAGATTAACAATCCAAATTGCAAAATGAAGATCGAAGAGTTCCAACGGGCTTTCGGGATATCGAACGGTCTCAGAATTAGACAATTCCGGTCCCATTTGGAAGCTTGTTGAGCTACCATTCCAATGAGCTCAAAATTATTCAAATTCGACCACTGAAGAGATAGTTATGAACATTACTATTGGACATGGAGATGAAGGAAAAATTCAGGAACGGCGACTGCGATCCCACTTACGGATGCGCAAATGGTCTTCGAATATGACGATTCAAGTCAGGAATGAAAGAGCACTAAAGTACCTTTCAGATGAACAAGAATGACCAAATTTGACATCAAACGAGGGAGTTATGAGCCTCTCCGTTGGATTAAACGGTTTGGAAAGATTAACAAGCCAAATTACAAAATGACGATCAAAGAGTTCCAACGTGCTTTTGGGATATTAAACGGTCTCAGAATTAGCCAATTCTGGTCCCATTAGGAAGCTTGTCGAGTTACCATTCCAATGAGCGTAAAATAGTCTAAATTCCACCACTGAAGAGAGAGTCATGAAGGTTACTATTGGACAAGGAGAAGAGGAAAAGATTCAGGACTGACAACTACGATCCCACATATGGATGCACAAATGGTCTCAAAATAAGATGATTCAAGTTAGGAATGAAGCACTAAAGTACCTTTCAGATGACCAAAATTTGACCTAATCCGACATCAAACGAGGGAGTTATGAGCATCTTTGTTAGATCGTGCAATTTGGGAAGATTAACAATCTAAATTGTAAAATGACGATCGAAGAGTTCCAGCATGCTTTTGGGGTATTGAACGGTCTCAGAATTAGCCAATTCTGGTCCCATTAGGAAGCTTGTCGAGTTACCATTCCAATGAACTCAATATAATCTAAATTTGACCACTGAAGAGGGAGTTATGAAGGTTAGTATATGGACTAGGAGATGAAGGAAAAATTCAGGACCGACGAATGCGATCCCACTTATGGATGCACAAATGGTCTTAGAATACGATGATTGAAGTCAGTAATGAGAGAGCACTAAAGTACCCTTTAGATGACCAAAAATTGACCCAATCTGACATCCAACGAGGGAGTTATGAGCATCTCCATTGGATCACGCGATTTGGAAAGATTAATAATCCAAATTGCAAAATGACGATTAAAGAGTTCCAACGTGCTTTTGGGATATCGAATGGTCTCAGAATTTGCCAATTCTGGTCCCATTAGTACGCTTGTTGAGTTGTCATTCCCATGAGCTCAAAATAGTCTAAATTCGACCACTGAAGAGAGAGTTATGAAGGTTTCTATTGGACAAGGAGATCAAGGAAAAATTTTGGAGCGACGACTGCGATCCCACTTACGGATCCGCAAATGGTCTTAAAATAGGACGATTCAAGTTAGGAATGAAAGAGCACTAAAGTTCCCCTCAGATGAGTAAAAATTGACCCAATCTAACATCAATCAACCCAATCTGACATCAAATGATTGAGATATGGACGACACCATTGGATCACGCAATTTGGAAAGATTAACAATCCAAATTTTAAAACGACGATCAAAGAGTACCAACAGGTTTTTGGGATATCGAACGGTCTCAGAATTAGTCAATTCTGGTCCCATTTGGAAGCTTGTCGAGTTACCATTCCAATTAGTTCAAAATAGTCCAAATTTGGCCAATGAAGAGAGGGTGATGAAGGTTACTATTGGACAAGGAGATGAAAGAAAAATTTAGGACTGACGACTACGATCCCACTTATGAATGCGAAATGTTCTTGGAATATGATCATTCATGTCAGGAATGGAACAACATTAAAGTACCTTTCAGATGATAAAAAATTGACCTAATCCGACATCTAATGAGGGAGTTATGAGCATCTCTGTTGGATCGCGCGATTTGGAAAGATTAACAATCCAATTTGCAAAATAACAATCGAAGAGTTCGAACGTGCTTTTCGGATATCGAATGGTATCAGAATTTGTCAATTCTGGTCCCATTAGGACGCTTGTCGTGTTACCATTCCAATGAGCTCAAAATATTCTAAATTTGACCAATGAAGAGAGAGTTATGATGGTTACTATTGGACAAGGAGATGAAGGAGAAATTCAGGACCGACGACTGCGATCCCACTTATGGATGTGCAAATGATCTTGAAATACGACAATTCAAGTCAGGAATGAAAGAGCACTAAAGTACCCTTCAGATGACCAAAAATTGACCCAATTCAACATCAATCGACCCGATCCAACATAAAACGAGGGTGTTATGAGCATCTCTGTTCAATCGCGGGATTTAGAAAGATTAACAATCTAAATTGCCAAACGACAATCAAAGAGTTCCAACAAGTTTTTGGGATATCAAACGGTCTCAGAATCAGACAATTCTGTTCCCACTTGGAAGCTTGCTGAGTTACCATTCCAATGAGTTTAAAATAGTCCAAATTCGACCATTGAAGAGAGAGTTATGAAGGTTACTATTGGACAAGGAGATGAAGGTAGAATTTAGGACCGACGACTGCGATCCCACTTATGGATGCGCAAATGGTCATGGATACGAACATTCATGTCAGGAATGAAACAGCATTAAAGTAACTTTCAGATGATCAAAAATCGACCCAATCTGACATAAAAAGAGGGAGTTATGAGCATCTCTATTGGATCGCACAATTTGGAAAGATTAACAAACCAAATTGCAAAATGATGATCAAAGAGTTCCAATGTGCTTTTGGGATATCGAATGGTCTCAGAATTAGCAAATTCTGGTCCCATTACGAAGATTGTCAACTTACCATTCCAATGAGCTCAAAAGAGTCTAAATTCGACCTCTGAAGAGAGAGTTATAAAGCTTACTATTGGACAAGGAGATGATGGAAAAATTTAGGACCGACGACTACCATCCGAACTATGGATGTGCAAATGATCTAGGAATATGACGATTCAAGTCAGGAATGAAAGAGCACTAAAGTATCTTTCAGATGACCAAAAATCGTCCCAATCCAACATCAAATGAGGGAGTTATGAGCATCTCCATTGGATCGTATGATTTGGAAAGGTTAACAATCCAAATTGCAAAATGACGATCGAAGAGTTCCAACATGCTTTTGGGATTTCGATCGGTATCAGAATTTTCCAATTCTGATCCCATTAGGAAGCTTGTCGAGTTACCATTCCAATGAGCTCAAAAAGTGTAAATTCGACCACTGAAGAGAGAGTTATGAAGGTTACTATTGGACAAGGAGATGAAGGAATAATTCTGGACCGACGACTGCGATCCCCCTTATGGATGCAAAAATGGTCTCGAAATACAAGGACTCAAGTCAGGAATGAAAGAGCACTAAAGTACCTTTTAGTTGACAAAAAATTGACCCTAGCCGACATCAAATGAGGGAGTTATGAGCATCTCCATTGGATCGCGCGATTTAGAAAAGTGAAAAGGCCAAGCTATATGTCCTAGAGGGGGGGTGAATAGGACAATGCCAAATAAAACTTATAACAGCGGAATTAAAAGAAAATGATAGCCAAAGTAAATCACAATGCAGGAAAGTAAAATAACCTCAAAATTCAGATCTTGAGAGGTTGATACAAATGTTGTTCTAAGGACAACCTTACACCAAAAACCAGAGTTTATGGTAGGACAACCTTATTTCTAGAAAGATCTTTGTATCAAGTCTCAAACCGAAGAGGAATATAAAAATAAATACAAACGGAATTGAAATAAATTTCAATTACAAATGTATTGTTCTAGGGATAGCCATACACCATAAAAATGGCAGGGCAACCTTGCTATAACAACTTTCAAAAGAAATTGAAATATCAAGCTGATAAAGGAATAGCAGAAAATAAATTCTAAACTATTACAACATTCTCAAAAAGCTTGAATTAAATGATTACAACATTCACCACCATACATACATCCCACAAAAGAATAATTAAAGATTAGAAGAATAAATCAATCAACCACAACACAAGGGTTTATAATGGTTCGCCTGTGTGTTCACCAACTGTTAAACAACAGCCACACAAAATGCTACTCCACTCCTAATATCCTCACACAGGGGATATTAGCGTTCACTAAAAATAGGTTTTCCCAGGTTCACCCAAAACCTTTAAAATTGTGTCTTTGTCTGTGGGCTTACACAATTAAAAAACCCCACTTCTGAGTTTTCCTGGCTCTCCTCAGATAACCAATATAACAAGAATTTTCTGGCAAATCTTGAAAGAAACCAAAACAAAAAGGAATTTACAATTAAATGTAAAATATCTGATTATCTCCTTCGATGTAGCAGCCCGGTAGAACCAAATCAGAGTAGATGATTGAATGTCCAAGTTCAATGTCCAGTACTCAATTACAATGGTTCTAATTCTAATAGATTTTAAATTAAACCAAATAGGGCTTGCCTTAATTGATTTTGATTCCAAAGAAAGGGAATAATAATTCCTCTTATCAAATCAGATTGGAATAGCAAAAACAAAATCAATTAAATAAAACTAAGGAAAGAGAATATTAAATAAGCACACTTAGCTTAGATGGAGCACGGAATTATCTCTCAGAAGTTCGACGAAGATTGGCTTGAATGGATTACTTAATTTGATGATTTCTTCTGAGATTCGTGCACTATTTATAAGTGAGAAGATCGGGTCTTCGACTGGTCTAGAGTGCTCTTCAACTAGTCGAAGTAATAACAGATATTTAAAAAATCTGGCGGGATATGCTTTGACCGTTCTACGACTGGTCGAAGCTCTCCTACGACTGGTCGTAGGTCACCTACGACTAGTCGTAGGTTTCCTTCGACTGGTCGTAGGTCCTGAAAAACTTTGCTGGAATTCGAGTCGAAGATGCAGTCGACACTGTTCGTATGACTGGTCGAACAATTTCCTGGACTAGTCGAAGCATAACAGATTTCATCCGAAATTTATAACAAACTCACGACTGATCGAGGAATTTCTTAGACTGGTCGAAGCAAGTTTAGGACTAGTCGAAGAAGACCTATGACTAGTCGAAGAACAGAGCAAACTCATGTAAAATAAACATTCGACTTATGTATCCGAAATGACCTACTTCTAAGGTCAACCTATGGTCAATCAAACCTCAATCATGAAGTAAAGGACATTGAAACATTCGGAACAAGTGACCTTGAAGTATGAGCCTTGAAGTCTTGATGAGTTCAATCTTGAAATCTTGATGTAGCTCAATCTTGAAAGGGTCTTGAGTTCTTTACCAACTGCCTTGTACTCTTCTTGAAGTCTTGCAGCTTGAGTCTTGTCTTATGAGCAGTTTTTTCATTCAAGATTGATTCTTGTACTTGTGAGCTTTGCTTGATGTGAGCTTAGCTTGTTCATGAATGTTGATCCTTGAGAGAGCTTCACTTATGCAAGTTATATATAACATAACAGTGATTTTGGCACCACAAATTTGACAACAGATAGGAATATAAACTATAGCACTTACAATGTGACAAAACACATAACCAGGATAAACAAAAGCAAAACAACTGGTTAATACCTGCAAATCAATATTCAATTCAATATTCAACATTCAACCAGTTTCATTCAACAAGATCAAACATATACTCCCCCTGACTCCCCCTGAGTAACATAAACTCCCCCTGAGTAACATAACCAATGCTACTCCTCTCACAATCACATTAAGAACAAACCATTCTCCCCCTTTTTGTCACAATATGACAAAGGAGAACTAAATAAAGGAATTCATGAGAGTAAACATGAGGAGGTAAGAGAGTATAGCAAAAGAATGATAGAGATACTCAGCATAGCATCACATAGAATAAATATCCAGCATAAAACATAAAAAGAATCCAACTCAAAATCAGCCAAGTGCTAAGTTATAAAGTTATTACAGACCAGAAGACACATATAAACTACTCAGAACCAGAACTAGATGAAGGAGCAGGAATAGAGGGATCAATTTGGTGCATGCCTTTGTTCAAGTGCCTAAGATATTTGCGCATGTACTTGAATTGCAAATCATGAGCAACAGACATGTTTTCCAACTTAACATTTATATTCTCAACTTTATCCTCTAATGCTCTCAGACGAGCATCAACATCAGATGGTACAAAATCTGGATCATTTGCTAAGTCAGAATCCAGTTCCTCAAAAATGTCATCCATATTAATGTCAACACCAGCTTCTTCATGACCACCACCACCACCACCACCTTGTTCAGGAAGCAGATCCAACTTCATCTTATTAATATTAGTATTGTCGAAGATCAGATGATGGATTGGTGCCTCATCAACCGGCATATCGACTAACATATGTGTAGCCAATACAGTCATTAAATAGGCAAAAGGAATGTCACTATGACCAGGATGGAGTCGAAACTGAATAATGAAATGACAGATTAAGGATGGCAAACAAATCTGAGTACCATTGGAAATAGCATGGATAACACGAACCATAAACGAAGTCAAGTCAGATTTATTACCCGAACGAGGATACAGATTAGAAACAAAGATTCTGTGGAGAATTCTGTATTTGGGTAACAAATACCTTGCGGGAAGCGCATTCCCTTTTTGAGTCCATTGAACATCCATGTTGCACAAGTCTCTAGTGAGCATGCGTTTTTCAGCCATTGAGGGTTTATCAGTTAAATTATGGATAGGAATAGCCTCATCATTCACAGGAATTTCCATAAGGGCTGAAATTAAATGACGATCAACGTCAAAAGGCCCTTCTCTAGTAGAAATTTGAAAAGTTAAATTATCCTGTGAGAAAGCACTAATACATGTAAACATGGATTGGAAAATGGACCAGTATGCAGGCCCACCCCAATGTAATAAGTTAACCCAACCTACAGCTTCAAGCATAGGAAGGATGTCAAAATGTGCAATATGATTAACATCAACATGATGTTCAACGATAACATTACATGATCTAATGTCCCTAACATATGATGGATCATCATTGGGAACAAGAAGATGACGTTTAGAGATAGCGGTCGATCTTGAGGAAGAGGAAGGACCACGGGAAGTAGTTTTTCTACCTCTAGAAGCCATTTGCAACAAGGATTTCAAGGAATAAAGAAGTTGCAAAGGATTGAGAAGTGGGTTTGCTCAAAACAGATTTTTCAAAATCCAAACCCCAACTCTCAATGAAATCCAGAATAGAAAGCTTCAAGCTAGAAAAGGAAACAATCTAGACACAAATCTGCAAGAAAAAGTGATTTGAAACACTAACCTTGAAGAACTTGAAGGATGGGTTCGATAAGTCGAAGCACGGCTCCAAGGAGAAGAAAGAAGAAATGAGGAAGAAAGGAAAAAATCCCCAATATAAGTGAAACCCGTGTTCCATGACTGGTCATGGGTATCTACGACCGGTCGTAGGACGACTAGTCGTGTATACTCACGACTGGTCGAATAAACCCCAAAAATTCAAATTTCTTGCAAATTCTACAAAAATTAAAAATTAATCTAGCAAATATATACACTATAATGCAAGAAGGCATAAATTATCAATTTAAAATGCACATGCCAAGATCAAATTTCATTTTTTTGAACCTGCTTTTATCGAGAGGTTTTGTGAAAATGTCAGCTCGTTGATCTTCAGTGGGAATATATTCTAGAGATATAACTTTTTCTTCTACTAATTCCCTTATATAATGAAATCTAATGTCAATGTGCTTAGTACAAGAATGCTGAATAGGATTTTTTGAAATATTTATCGCACTGGAATTATCACAATGTAATAGCATAGAATCCTGTTTAATTCCATAATCACTTAGCATTCGTTGCATCCAAACAAGCTGTGTACATGCATTGCCAGCTGCGATATACTCAGCTTCAGCTGTTGAAAGTGATATAGAATTTTGTTTCTTACTAAACCAGGAAACTAGACAATTTCCAATGTAAAAACAACTACCACTGGTCGATTTTCTATCATCTAGATTACCAGCCCAGTCAGCATCCGAGTACCCAGCTAATTGAACATTGGTTTCATGAGGATATCAGAGACCGAGATTTACAGTACTTGCGACATATCTAATAATTTGCTTGACAGCAATCAAGTGAGATTCTTTTGGATCAGATTGATATCTTGCGCAAATACCAACACTTAGAGAAATATCAGGTCTACTAGCAATTAAATATAACAGACTACCAATCATACTCCGATAAAGTTTTGAGTCAACATTTTTTCCAATAGAGTCTCTTGATAGTTTCAGGGTAGTACTCATAGGAGTATCGAAATTCTTGCCATTCTCAAATCTAAATCTCTTGATTAGATTCAAGGCATACTTAGATTGAGAAATGAATATTCCTTCAGATTGTTGCTTTACTTGCAATCTAAGGAAATAAGTCAATTCCCCAACCATGCTCATTTCGAACTGTGATTTCATCAAATCTGCAAACTTAGTAGTCAAGTCAGTACAAGTTGATCCATAAATGATATCATCAACATAAATCTGTACCATTAAGATATGATCATTATGTTTTTTAACAAATAGAGTTTTATCGACAGATCCCATTTGAAAATTATAACTTAAAAGAAATTTCGTTAGTTTCTCATACCATGCCCTAGGTGCTTGTTTTAATCCATAAAGTGCCTTTTTAAGCCGATATACATGATCAGTATTTTTAGAATCTTCAAAACCTATTGGCAGTTCAACATTGACTTCTTCATGTAAATCGCCATTTAGAAAAGCACTTTTTGCATCCATCTGAGAGATCTTTATCTTTTTAAAACAAGCAATGGATATAAATAGTCTGATAGATTCAAGACGTGCCACTGGTGCAAAGGTTTCATCGAAATCAATCCCTTCAATTTGAGTATAACCTTGTACCACTAGTCTAGCCTTGTTTCTAATTATATTTTCACATTCGTCAGACTTATTTTTGAAAATTCATTTTGTTCCAATGATGTGTTTATCTTTAGGTCTTGGTACGAGATACCAAACATCATTTCTTACGAATTGGTTGAGCTCATCTTGCATCGCAACAATCCAGTTCTCATCAGTAAGAGCTTCTTTTACGTTAGATGGTTCTATTTGGGATGTAAAACATACATAATTACATATATCCTCAAGTTGTTTACGGGTGCGAACACCGGTGAGAGGGTTTCTAAGAATTTGTGTGGTTGGATGATCTTTAACAGTCCTCAACTCAGAATCAGTCTGATTCGATGAAGTATCAGGTTTATCAATGATTAATACTTCATCATTATCTGAATTAGAAATTGGTGTGTTTAAATGATCATCAATGACAACATTAATGGATTCTTGAATCACACCAGTCCTTTTGTTCAGAACCCTATAAGCTCGATTGTTTAAGGAATATCCTAGAAAAATCCTTTCATCACTCTTCGTATCGAATTTTTCCAAATTTTCACGATCACGTAAAATATAGCACTTGCTGCCAAAAACTCGAAAGTATTTAACAGTAGGCTTTTTATTGAACCATAATTCGTAAGCCGTTTTATTATTATCTTTTCTAGTGTAGACTCGGTTAATAATATAGCAAGCTGTGTTGACTGCTTCAGCCCAAAGATTTTTAGAGAGCTTCATGCTATTCAACATGACATTAGCCATTTCTTGAAGCACCCTATTCTTTCTTTCAACAATTTCATTTTGTTTTGGAGTTTTGGGAGCAGAGAATTCATGTAATATTCCTTGGTCGGTACAGAACTTCTCAAAATTGATATTCTCAAACTCAGATCCATGATCACTACAAATTTTACTGATTTGAGAAGATTTTTTAGTTTGAATCCTTTTGAGAACTTTTCTTACTTCTTCAAGGGTTTCAGATTTGTCCCTTAAGAAGACTACCCATGTATATCTGGTAAAGTCATCAACTATTACCAGGATATACTTTTTCCCACCACGACTTTCCGTTCTGGTAGGTCCTATCAGATCCATATGGAGAAGTTCGAGTGGTCTTGATGTGGTATTTGAATTCACCTTTTTGTGTGAGTTCTTTGTTTGTTTGCCTATCTGGCACTCACCACATATTTTATCTAATTTCTGAAGTTTGGGTAAACCTCTTACAAGTTCTCATTTGCTCAATCGATATAAATTTCGATAATGTACATGTCCAAGATGTTTGTGCCATAAATCAGTCTCGTCTATATGGACCATGTAACATGTTTGATTAGATGAGCTGGATTCACTAATAATATAGCAATTTTCAGACGTTCTACGTCCAGTTAATATTACAGAACCCTTATTGTTTAGAATCTCACAGCTTTGATTAGAAAACCGAACATTATGGTTATTATCACATATTTGTAATATACTAAGCAAGTTATATTTTAAGCCCTCAACGTATAAAACATTTTTAAACACAGGAAGATTAAAAAGTTGAACCGTACCTTGGCCTATAATCTTGCAATTGCTACCATCACCAAATGTGACTGAACCATCAGTCATATCTTTTAGATCCGTGAATAAAGCTTTGTCACCTGTCATATGCCTGGAGCATCCACTATCTAGGTACCACTTTGAATGACTTGTTACTTTGAAAGCAGTGTGAGCAACCAAGCAGGTAACTTTAGGAACCCATTTCATAACTGTTTTAGGTTTAGGAATATAGTTAGTCTTTTTTTGTGTATATTTGTAGGAATGACCTATAGAGTTAGATTTTACGAGCTCCTTGAGTAAATCAACTATCTTTTCAGCTAGTGGATTTCGTTTCTGATTAAAGTTGACATGGCTGCTTCTAGGTTTTTGAAAAGTTTTTGAATTTCTAGAAAAATCTTGATAAGTACTTTTCCCTTTTGAGTTTGAAGACTCTCCTTTAACAAACATAGAAGGAGTATACTTTTGTTTAGGAGGTAGATTTTTATCATAGCCCAACCCGGATCGATTGCCACTTTTTCTTGATCCGGATAAAAGTTTTTCTAACTTTGAATCACCTTGGGTATATTTCCATGTGTCCTTTAGACTCAGAAGAGAAGATACTTCAGTTTTAAGATTCTCAATTTCAGATTTTAAATCAATAATTAGGGAGTTTTTGAATTCCAAATCGCATTTTGATTTTTCAAAAAAATCTAAAATTTGTGATTTTTCTAAGACAAGTGATTCAAAACAATTTTTGAGTTTAGAAAACTTTTCTTTTTGAAGTTTAAGTTTGACAGCAATTTTACAACTTCCTTATATAGGGCATTGTAAGCGTCTTGAAGATCATCTTCATTTTCACATTCACTATTCAGATTTTCTTCACTTGTTGAGTTATTATCTGAAAATGTGAATTTGGCTAGAGTCATAAGAGCTTTAACCTCATTGCCCGACTCAGTTTTAGAATCTTCTGATTCAGAAGAACCTTCAGAATCAGATGATTCATACCATGTAGCCAACATACCCTTCTTCTTGGGTTTGTCCCTTTTAGGACATCTATTTGCTAAGTGCCCATATTCTTGACAGTTGTAACATTGACTATCTTTCAAAGATTTTCGAGATTTGGGTCTAAACTTCTTTTTATCATTTGATTTTTGAAAATCAACCCTTTTCTTGCTTTTGAAAATCTTGTAAATTTTTTTTGCTAAGAGAGCCATATCATTTTCTGAATCAGAATTTTCTTCTGAATTACATTTAGAAGATTTTAGTGCGATAGATTTACCTTTAGGAGCTTTAAAGTTTAACTCGTAGGTTTGTAGAGAACCAACTAGTTCTTCTACCCTCATATTATCCGTATCACGAAGTTCCTGGATCGCGGTTACTTTAGAATTGAACCGTTCAGGAAGTGAGCGTAATATTTTTGCACACACTTTACTTTCTGGGATTTTATCGCCAAGACCCCACATTGAGTTTACAATGTCATTTAATCTGGTGTAAAAGTCCATAAACATTTCATTTTCCTCTATATGAATTTCTTCAAATCTAGTTGTGAGGAGTTGGACTTTAGATTTTTTAACAATTGTAGTACCCTCGTATGTCATTTCTAATATATCACAAGCTTGCTTTGCAGTATCATAGGAAATGATTCTTTTGAACTCATCCGGTGATAGTGCGCAAGTAATTGCATTTAGTGCTTTAGCATTTACACTACTCTCACTTTTCTGAAGAGTGGTCCATTGATAATATAGTGTGACTTTCATTGATTTTGAACCATCAACCCCAGCAACTTCCATGATAGGAGGATTCCATTTAGTCACTGTGGCTTGCCACACATTTTCATCCATTGATTTGAGGAAGATCCTCATTCTGGCTTTCCAATAGGTATAGTTGGAGCCATCAAAGGGTGGAGGCCTAGTGACTAAAAGGCTATCAAAATTTGACATCTTAAATAGCTTAAATCGTTAGCTCAGGAATTAAATCCAAGAATAAAAAAAAAGAGCGATTAGGCTCTGATACCACTTGAAAAGGCCAAGCTATATGTCCTAGCGGGGGGGGGGGGGGGTGAATAGGAAAATGCCAAATAAAACTTATAACAGCGGAATTAAAAGAAAATGATAGCCAAAGTAAATCACAATGCAGGAAAGTAAAATAACCTCAAAATTCAGATCTTGAGAGGTTGATACAAATGTTGTTCTAAGGACAACCTTACACCAAAAACCAGAGTTTATGGTAGGACAACCTTATTTCTAGAAAGATCTTTGTATCAAGTCTCAAACCGAAGAGGAATACAAAAATAAATACAAACGGAATTGAAATAAATTTCAATTACAAATGTATTGTTCTAGGGACAGCCATACACCATAAAAATGGCAGGGCAACCTTGCTAGAACAACTTTCAAAAGAAATTGAAATATCAAGCTGATAAAGGAATAGCAGAAAATAAATTCTAAACTATTACAACATTCTTACAAAGCTTGAATTAAATGATTACAACATTCACCACCATACATACATCCCACAAAAGAATAGTTAAAGATTAGAAGAATAAATTAATCAACCACAACACAAGGGTTTATAGTGGTTCGCTTGTGTGTTCACCAACTGTTAAACAACAACCACACAAAATGCTACTCCACTCCTAATATCCTCTCACAGGGGATATTAGCGTTCACTAAAAATAGGTTTTCCCAGGTTCACCCAAAACCTTTAAAATTGTGTCTTTGTCTGTGGGCTTACACAATTAAAAAACCCCACTTCTGAGTTTTCCTGGCTCTCCTCAGATAACCAATATAACAAGATTTTTCTGGCAAATCTTGAAAGAAACCAAAACAAAAAGGAATTTACAATTAAATGTAAAATACCTGACTATCTCCTTCAATGTAGCAGCCCGGTAGAACTAAATCAGAGTAGATGATTGAATGTCCAAGTTCAATGTCCAGTACTCAATTACAATGGTTCTAATTCTAATAGATTTTAAATTAAACCAAATAGGGCTTGCCTTAATTGATTTTGATTTCAAAGAAAGGGAATTATAATTCCTCTTATCAAATCAGATTGGAATAGCAGAAACAAAATCAATTAAATAAAGCTAAGGAAAGAGAATATTAAATAAGCACACTTAGCTTAGATGGAGCATAGAATTATCTCTCAGAAGTTCGACGAAGATTGGCTTGAATGGATTACTTAATTCGATGATTTCTTCTGAGATTCGTGCACTATTTATAAGTGAGAAGATCGGGTCTTCGACTGGTCTAGAGTGCTCTTCGACTAGTCGAAGCAATAACAGATATTTAAAAAATCCGGCGGGATATGCTTTGACCGTTCTACGACTGGTCGAAGCTCTCCTACGACTGGTCGTAGGTCCTGAAAAACTTTGCTGGAATTTGAGTCGAAGATGTTCGACTGGTCGAAGATGCAGTCGACACTGTTCCTACGACTGGTCGAACAATTTCCTGGACTAGTCGAAGCATAACAGATTTCTTCTGAAATTTGTAACAAACTCACGACTGATCGAGGAATTTCTTAAACTGGTCGAAGCAAGTCTAGGACTAGTCGAAGAAGACCTAGGACTAGTCGAAGAACAGAGCAAACTCATGTAAAATAAACATTTGACTTATGTATCCGAAATGACCTACTTCTAAGGTCAACCTATGGTCAATCAAACCTCAATCATGAAGTAAAGGACATTGAAACATTCGGAACAAGTGACCTTGAAGTATGAGCCTTAAAGTCTTGATGAGTTCAATCTTGAAATCTTGATGTAGCTCAATCTTGAAAGGGTCTTGAGTTCTTTACCAACTGCCTTGTACTCTTCTTGAAGTCTTGCAGCTTGAGTCTTGTCTTATGAGCAGTTCTTTCATTCAAGATTGATTCTTGTACTTGTGAGCTTTGCTTGATGTGAGCTTAGCTTGTTCATGAATGTTGATCCTTGAGAGAGCTTCACTTATGCAAGTTATATATAACATAACAGTGATTTTGGCACCACAAATTTGACAACAGACAGGGATATAAACTATAACACTTACAAAAAGTTAACTTCCAAATTGCAAAATGACGAACAACGGGTTTTAATGTGCGATTGGGATATCGAACGGTCTCAGTAGTCGCCAATTCTAATCCCATTAGGAAGCTTGTTGAATTACCATTCCAATGAGCTCAAAATATTCTAAATTTGACCACTGAAGAGGGAGTTATGAAGGTTACTATTGGACAAGGAGATGAAGGAAAAATTCTGGACCGATGACTGTGATCCCACCTACTGATGCACAAATGGTTTCCGAATATAATGATTCAAGTTAGGAATGAAAGAGCACGAAAGTACCTTTTAGATGACCAAAAATCGACCCAATCCGAAGTCAAATGAGGGAGTTATGAGCTTCTTCATTGGATCACATGATTTCGAAAGATTAACAATCTAAATTGTAAAATGATGATCGAATAGTTCCAACGTGCTTTTGGGATATCGAACGGTCTCAGAATTAGCCAATTCTGGTCCCATTAGGAAGGTTGTCGAGTTATCATTCCAATGAGCTCAAAATAGTCTAAATTCGAGCACTGAAGAGAGAGTTATGAAGGTTACTATGGGACAAGGAGATGAAGGAAAAATTCAGGACTGAAAACTGTGATCCCACTTACAGATGCGTAAATGTTCTCGGAATGTGGTGATTCAAGTCAGGAATGAAAGAGCACTAAAATACCTTTTAGATGACCATAAAATAACCCAATCCGAGATCAAATGAGGGAGTTATGAGCATCTCCGTTGGATCGTGCAATTTGGAAAGATTAACAATCCAAATTGCAAAATGACGATCGAAGAGTTCCAACATGCTTTTGGGATATCGAACGGTCTCAGAATTAGACAATTCTGGTCTCATCAGGAAGCCTATTAAGTTATCATTCCAATGAGCTCTTAATAGTATAAATTCGACCACTGAAGGGAGAGTTATGAAGGTTACTATTGGACATGGAACTAAAGGAAAAATTCAGGACCGACGACTACGATCCCACTTACGGATGCGGAAATGGTCTCGGAATATGATGATTCAAGTCAGGAATGAAAGAGCACTAAAGTACCTTTCAGATGACCAAAAATCGACCCAATCCGACGTCAAATGAGGGAGTTATGAGCTTCTCCGTTGGATCGCGCGATTTCGAAAGATTAAAAATCCAAATTGCAAAATGACCATGGAAGAGTTCCAAAGTGCTTTTGGGATATCGAACGGTCTCAGAATTAGTGAATTTTGGTCCTATTAGGAAGCTTGTCGAGTTACCATTCCAATGAACTCAAAATAGTCTCAATTCGACCACTAAAGAGAGAGTTATGAAGGTTACTATTGGACGATGAGATGAAGGAAAAATTCAGGACAGATGACTGCGATCCCACTTACTGATGAGCAAATGGTCACAGAAAAAGATGATTCAAGTCAGGAATGGAAGAGGACTAAAGTACCTTTCAGATGACCAAAAATCTACCCAATCTGACATCAAATGTGGGAGTTATGAGCATCTTTATTTGATCATGCAATTTGGAAAGATTAACAATCTGAATTTCAAAATGACAATCGAAGAGTTCCGACGTGCTTTCGGGATATCGAACGGTCTCATAATTAGTCAATTCTGGTCCCATTAGGAAGCTTGTCGAGTTTCCATTCCAATGAACTCAAAATAGTCTCAATTCGACCACTGAAGAGAAAGTTATGAAGGTTACTGTTGGACGAGGAGATGAAGGAAAAATTCAGGACATACGACTGCGATCCCACTTAAGGATGAGCAAATGGTCACGAAATAGGATGATTCACGTCAGGAATGAAAGAGTGTAACGACCTTGGAATTTTTGTGCTAATCTTTCCTTAAGTAGTTATTTTGGGGTAATTAGTGCTTTACTCGATTGCTTGTGAAATCCGCATCAATCACTTTAAATTGTATCTGCATGGCTCTAAACGTGTAGATTAGTGAGCACTACGTTACTCTGAAACCTGGGATCCATCACTAAATCCAGTTGTTTTGGAGAATTTTTGGAAGATCTGGATCGGACCTAGACCACGCGTCGAAAGTCCGATGGCGATGATCTTAGGCTGTTGCGGTCACCGAGTTGGGCTTGGTCATCTCCTCAAAAATCAAGTCCATCTGATGTTCTGGGTCGATTTGCTTGAGCTCAGAGTGAAGAGTGTGAGAATGGTCGGAATTTATTAAGCTTTTATTGAAATCTGAGTTGTGTCGCTTGCGCGACGATTTTAAGCTATCTGACCGTTGAATTCTGACCCAATTTCACCCTCTGATCAGGATAGTTGGCCTAGGCATATCCTAGTGCTTGTGGACCTGATCGAGATTCCGTGACCGTTGAATTGAGTGTGGTCTGCCACGGCTAATCTAAAGAGCCGGTCGGTATGAAAACTTTGCTTGACCTAGATCCATGGTCAAGGAGCTTAAGTCCGACCTTTCGTGGTTATAGGCCCACCAGAAGTGCTTCGTTGGATCGAGAAAGGCTTACTTTGGTTATAACCTAAGTATACCTTGTCCATAGGGTTATTTTCATCAAGTAAAGGCCTATTTATAGTCCTTAAACCCTAGCTCTCTTTTCCATACGATTTTCTCTAACCCTAGCTTGGAAAGAGAGTGGAAAAGAGAGAGAAAGTGAGAGAGATAAGTTAGTGAATCATCTTGGTTTCTTCCTTGTTCTTCTTCATCTTTGAATCTTCGTTTTGAATCGTTCTTCTGACGGTTCTGAGTTCTTTTGGGGTAAGTTAACCTAACCCTAACCTGTGTTAGAGCTTAGATTAGACTTGGTATTGTTGTATCTCATTTCCATCTTTGTTCTAGGGTATTCTAACGCCGTTGACGAAGACAACTCGTCTAAATCAGTTCGGTGGTTCTTTCTTCGCTTAAGGTGAGGACTTTAAGTGTATAGGTTATGGTTTTCAAGGCTTTCAACACCAGTTAGTGATTTATTCTTGTTATGGATGAGATTTCACATGTCAAATGTTATGTTTACATTGCTTTCCTGATATGCATGTGCTATGGTGAGATTTGCGTATTCTATGTGTATTTATAAAGTACCGTATACGTATAAAATATGCACTTGTCTTTGTCATGATTATTTGTCATGTATGTATGCTAGATGCATGTATGACAACTCCTTAGTAAAAGGAATTGCCTAAGTGCATGTATTTCAACATACGTCATGTATGTTGTTCCATGTATGCTAAGTGCTTATAGAAATGCATGAATGACCTAAGTGTAACTGATTACACGAATTGTGGGCGTTGAGAAGTGATTCTCAATACTCCTATTGATGTGCATGATTTCCCTTATGCAAGTTACATTCCAAGTTATTTAAATTCAAGCACTACTTGTGCTTACATTTATGTTAAGTTGATATTCCTCAAGTGCTTATGTACCATGATTTAAGCTGTTGTTCCATTACTGTTTTACATTCCATATGAATATCTGTTGTAGTGTAAGGTGTGTGGGACTATGCATTAGTCAAAGAAATCGGTAATCGACTCTATATTCGTGGTTGAGATTGCTTTCGCCACGTAGGACGTGTTAGACGAGCCCGAGCTGTATTAGAGTTGGCGGCAGTGGTTTGGCCACGTGGAGTGTTTGCGCACTCTATGTCGTTCAATTCAACGTGCGCTCGTGTTAGTCGAGTTCGTCAAGTAACCCGATTGTCCGATGTATGTTTACCATGTATGGACGCTATTGCTTGAATCTAGGGTACCGAACTTACCAGTGACATCTTATTAACTATGGTACTTGATCCGCTAAGACTCATGAGCCAGACATGGTGGTATGGGACACCGTGGTTGAGCTGTCGGCCTACGCTGGGGTGACGAGCCTCCCCGTAGTGACCAGTGAGCAACTAACCTCGTGAGCCGATTATGGTGGTATGGGACACTATATTCGTGCTGTCGGCCTACATTGATTGGTGACAGCCCTTTGTAGTGACCTCGAGCATACCTGGATACCGCAATGAGGTGATGAGCCGAACTGTGGTAGGATGGGCATGAAAGGCGTGCATTGATTGGTGATAAGCCCTTTGCTACGACCTCAAACATATGATCGTATGAGATGTCTAGGATTGACGACCCTAGTATGGATTATTGTTTGGATGGTGATATGAGGAAGGTATCTTAGCTTCCCAATCCTGTTGTGTGAAACGGACTAATAACAACTTGGTAATCATATCCATGCACCGCATTTGCATGTGCTTTGTAGATGTGGCGCACTTTGAGGCGATGTCATGCGTAACGTAAGATGAAGACGCTGAGGGTGTACGCGTGAGGGCACGCATCATACCGCATTCATACTTGCATTAACAAGAGTACTTAGGATTTATTTACTTGTTCTGCTTTATCATTACTGTTTGATTGAACTGATAACATGTTAACCAGTGCCTTATTGTTCCACTGAGTTGATCACTCACTCCCACGTTTCTGGGGCGGTGTTACACACCCACCAGACTCTGTCTTAGGCCCTGATGTTGCAGATGTGGATGCGACGTCTGAGGCAGAGCGGGAGCTGGATGACGACGAGGCTGCCTTCTCCTATATGCAGTTTTCAGACGGGTTCTAGCGAGCCTCGGTCTGATGCGCGGGATCTCTGGGATTATTTTTGGGAACTTAAATGATGTAATTTGATACTTATAATTTTGTTAAATAACACTTTCATACGATCTGGCTTGTATATGTAATTCAGGGATTTACACTTGTACACATATTTTGCTATAAGTCTTCCGCTTGCTTTATTCACTTATCCCTGAATCATATCTGTGTTTTGGCTTAATCTATTCCATGTTTTATGCACTGATACAGTCAACATACATCCTTCATTAAATATGTTGCATAAGTGATGTTTTGGAACTCGGGAGCTGAGTTATGCTCAGCGGGCCGGGCCACGGCGGGCCGACGCATCTCAGGCCTAGTGTGGCCCACCCCTCTACTGTTTTACCTTAAAACTCATTCCTTTTACCTATTTCCTTCACAAAACCCACTCCCAAGCTTTCCTTTTCTTCAAAAGCCTCTCTAAATCCTCTCAAATCTCTCCCCAATCTTCATCTTCCTCCATTTTTCGTGCAAACCCATCACCCCATCTTAAAATCTTCCTTTCCATTGCTGATTTTTCCTTCTTTCCTCCTCATTTGAGTCCTTGCAATTCCTATTTGGCTAATAATTGTGTGGAAGCTTCACCATCTTCCTATTTCTCTCTTTCTCTCATTTCTCATGGCCCTCTTTGAGATTGTGATGGCCATCTTTTCCATTTCTTCCCTTCTTTCCTTGATGGGGAAGAAGAGAGCGCCTGTGGATGAAACCGGGCCCAACCGCCCAACCCGTGCAAGGAGGCTGAGAGGAGCCGCAGCTAGCACGTCCGCCACGCGTGAGTTCCAGACGAAGCGAGACCTCGATCCTCGAGCTCCCGTCAGTAGGACTATGTTGGCGGAATTGTCGCATGGAGTCTATGAAGGGTGTAGAGTCCTTTTGAGGCTCATGTTGATCCGCGGCTCTTTGGTGAGTTCTTCTTATTGGAGCGCCTAGAAGGGGCTGGTTGGGGTCCCTTGTTTGAAGGCGAGTATCACGCGAATGCTAGCACTGTTCGGGCCTTCTATGCCAACATTCTGAAGCCTTCGCTGGATCCTCTGCAGTTCAAGATTCCCTGTGGTAGCGATCGAATTGGTATTGTCAATGTTGCTTTGATATCCCGACTCTTGAAGGTGCCACTTGGTGAAGTGCATGCCGGCGAGAAGAATGTGGACAGTGTGCGCGAGAGGGATCGTCGCACCCGATCCTTGTGTGGTCGTCTGGTTGAATGGCAGCCGAATAGGAGTCTTTTGGCTTCTCACATGACGGACGACTTCCGTTTGCTTCACCACATCTTTACGTTCAATGTATATCCAAGGTGGAGCAACCGCAGCGAGTGTATGCGCCTGATAGTGGATTTCCTATATCAGGTAGGGCAGGAAGTGAAGTTGTGTGTGTCGACGTACGTCCTGCACCAGATTATTCTCATCGCTCATTCGAGTAGAAGGACCGAGTCGCTCCCTTTTGGCCGCCTCATTTGCAAGATCACACATGAGTTTGGCTATAGGCTTGGAGCTGAGAAGCCGGTTCCTGTTCGTCATATCAATTTGAGGACTCTCAAGCTGATGGAGGTTGGTTCTGGTCGGCTTGCCTCAGAGGATGAGGCTGAGTCTGAGAGCGGTGATGATGAGAGTTTTGCTGAAGGTGGTGCGGAGTCTAAGGAAGGATCAGAGCAAGACGAGGAAGAGATTGAGGCATAGGATTCGAGTGATAGCTCTCCTCCTGTGGTGCCATAGCAGGGCGCAGAGCAGACTGCCAGAGATGCCCGTCTTACACGGCTTGAAGAAGGGCAAGCTGCTTTACGCCAGGAGATGGTTGATCTTCGAGGCTTTGTTAAGCATAAGTTTAAGAAGATGTCTTGGACTCTGAAGTCTATCCTGTGTTGCTTGCAGGATAAGGGTGCTCCGCCTCCATCTCCTGATTTCGACGAGTAGCATCGTTGTGGCCGTCTTTGCTTTGTTTGTGTTTCTTTTTGTGTGTAGCCGTTGCTGGCTTGTAGTTGGAGTGTTGTAGTGTTGTAGTTGTGGTAGTTGTTTGTGGTTGTTGCAGTTGCTGTGGTTGTTGAAGTGTTAGATGTTGTTGTTTTCATGCTTTCCTAATCGTGATTCATGTATTGCTGCACTACTTGTATTGCGACGATTTTGGTTAATGGATTGCATGTTGTTTGTCTTTAGAGTTGTGCTGTGCTGTGTTGTTGTGTGGATGGATTATGTGACTTAGAATCTTACAGGTTGCATCCTCTGATTGAATGTAGGGATGCCTCCTAAGGGTTCGAAGACTTCGGCCCGTCTCTCTCTGATTGAGTCGCTTGCTGGGGTTCCTCCCTTGAGCGATAGCCAGTCGGATCCGCAGGCGGGTCCATCTCGTGCCGGTGTTGGGTCGACACCTATGGCTCCCCCAGTCACACCCTTGGTTCCTGAGTCGAGCCGTGCACCTTCATCTACTCCACCTGTTGATAGGTTTGAGCAGATGATGTTGTTGATGCAGCAGCAGCAGATTCAGCAGCAGCAGCAGCAGGAGTTCCTCTCTTCCATGGCTGGCATCTTTGCTCAGTTTGTGGGGGCGACTCCACCTGTTTCACCTATGCCTCCATTTGGGAGTGCCAGTGTCAGTGCCAGTGCCAGCGGCACATTCGAGCGATTTCAGCGCTTGCGACCTCCTACTTTTGCGGGTTCTCATAGACCCGATGATGCCGAGTATTGGATTGACTGCATCTCTAAGATGCTGAGGCCGTTACACTACTCTGAGGTCGAGCAAGTTGAGCTTGCCACCTTCATGTTTGAGAAGGAGGCCAGTTTGTGGTGGGACAGTGTGCTTCGCACTGTCGAGGAGGACTTTGTTTGGTCGTGACAGGCGTTTGAGGCGCGCTTCCACGAGAAATATTTTCCGGTTACGTACCGACATGAGAAGGAGAGTGAGTTCCTTCGCCTCCGCCAGGGAGGGTTGTCGGTTACGGAGTATGAGAACCGGTTTACTGAGTTGGGGTGGTATGTTCCTTTGATCCTGGGTGATCAGCCGATAAGGATGCGGCGTTTCTCTGAGGGACTGAGACCTGAGATCCGATCGAAGATTTGCTGTGCTAGCATTTCTTCTTATGCGGAGCTAGTGAGCATGTCCTTGCGAGCAGAGAAGGACGGAGATAGAGCGTCCCGCATGCGAGCACCGATGGTTCCTAGGCCACGACCGGACTTTCAGGGTGCACCTTTCCTCGGCAAGAGGCCGCGAGTTGATTCTCCTCCGAGGCGTTCAGCGCCGCCCGCTCAGCAGATGAGAGCTGATCTTAGATGTTCTTATTGTGGGAAGGTGGGGCACTTGGACCGTTTCTGCTTCTCCCGTATGCGAGCTGGTGGTTTTACTCCACCGCAGAGGGTTAGCCGTCCGATGCCTCAGGTTATTTCTCCTCCTCCTCTTCGATCAGCGCCAGCTCATCCATCCTTCAGACCTGTAGTTCTTGGTTTCAGGCCACCTCAGGGCCCATGGTTCCTCCCCGAATCATCAGCAGCAGGCTCGTGTTCATGCGCTTTCAGCTGAAGCGCCTATGTCTGACTTGGTGCCGAGGTCCTTTAAGGTGATAGCGCATATTGAAGGTATTCCCGTTTCTGTGTTAGTGGATACAGGGTCCACTACTTCTCTTATATCTTATACGGCAGTTAGGCGTTTGGGTTTAAGATCTGTTCCTATGCAAGGAGTGACGCTTACTACCGCTACGGGGATGTCCTCTGCTTTGGGCAAGCGTTGTATGGATTGTTTGGTCGATCTGGGAAGTGGATCGATCCGTGTTGATTTGCTAGTCGCACCGCTTTATCACTACGATGTTATTATGGGTATGGATTGGCTCACGAGGATGCGAGCTGAGATTGATTGTGAAGTGAGATCAGTGACGATCCATGGACCTGAGGGCGAGATTGTTACTTTCCCAGTTCAGGTCAGTTACCCTCTTCATATTGATTTTTATTCTTCTTTGTTGGAGAGTTCGGCCGAATCGGCGTTGGTTAGTACGCCGGTAGTTCAGGAGTTTGAAGATGTGTTTGAGTCGATTCCTGGATTACCTCCTCGGCGAGAGATTGATTTTGCTATCGATCTTATGCCTGGTGCGGCGCCCATTTCTTTACCCACCTATTGTATGCCTCCGAGTGAAATGGAGGAGTTGAGGAAGCAGATAGATGGTTTGCTGGAATTGGGTTTTATTAGGCCCAGTGTGTCTCCTTGGGGAGCACCTGTTCTGTTTGTGAATAAGAAGGATGGTTCCTTACGATTGTGTATTGATTATCGCAGGTTGAATTTGGTAACTATGAAGAATAAGTACCCTTTACCCAGGATTGATGATCTGTTTGATCAGTTGAAGGGGGCACGGTACTTCTCGAAGGTTGATCTGCAGTCAGGGTATCATCAGTTGCGCGTCAAGGTTGGAGACGTGCAGAAGACCGCTTTTAGGACCAACTTCGGTCATTATGAGTTCCTTGTGATGTCGTTCGGTCTGACGAACGCACCGGCCGTGTTCATGGATCTGATGAACAGGGTGTTTCGGCCATTCCTGTTCCGATTCGTCATTGTCTTTATCGATGACATTTTGATTTATTCAGCGAGCCGGGCAGAGCACGAGGAGCACTTAAGAGCGATTTTGGATACTCTTAGGGAGCATCAGCTTTTCGCACAGTTCAAGAAGTGTGATTTCTGGAAAGAGGAAGTCAAGTTCCTGGGACATGTGGTGTCCAAGGAAGGAATAGCCGTCGACCTTGCCAAGGTAGCTGCGGCGGGGAAGCACTTGGTTCAGTTACTGAGGTGAGGAGTTTTCTGGGTCTTGCAGGCTATTATCGACGCTTTATTCAGAACTTCTCGAAGATTGCCAGACCGTTGTCACAGCTGACACGGAAGGATTTGAAGTTTGCTTGGAGTGAGCAGGCGAAGTTAGCTTTTCAGGAGCTGAAGGACAAGTTGACATCTGCCCCTGTGCTAGTATTGCCAGAGCAAGGGGTTAAGTATATTATATATACTGACGCCTCTCGCGTTGGTCTGGGTTGTGTCCTTATGCAGAAGGACATGGTGATTGCTTATGCTTCGCGTCAGTTGAGGAAACACGAAGAGAATTACCCTACGCACGACCTGGAATTGGCAGTTGTCATCTTCGCATTAAAGCTTTGGAGACATTACCTCTATGGTGAGGAGTTCGAGCTCTTTTGCGATCACAAGAGCCTTAAGTACATTTTCACGCAGCGTGATTTGAATATGAGGCAGCGCAGATGGATGGAAACATTGAAGGACTTCAAGTTCGATGTTTCTTACCATCCTGGTAAGGCGAACCTTGTGGCAGATGCGTTGAGTCGCAAGAAGGCTATTGAGTTTGTGGCTCCGCTGATGATAGCAGAGTGGGATATGTTGGAGTTCGTGTGCGATTTTGAGCAGAAGCTTACGGTGGTTGAGCCATATGAGGTTATCGCACACATTCGTGTACAGCCCGTGATCGACGAGAGGATCGTTGCAGCTCATGCAGATGATGAGCTTTTGGTGAAGATGAGGCAGCGGGTTGGTACAGATGAGAACTCCGACTAGAGTGTTAGTTCTGATGGGGGCCTACGTTTTCGTGGCCGGTTATGTGTTCCGGACATCCCTGACTTGAGACGTGAGGTTCTCGAGTTAGCCCATAGTTCTAAGCTTGCGATGCATCCAGGTAGCATGAAGATGTATCAGGATATGAAGAGGTCTTATTGGTGGGACAATATGAAGGTCCAGATTGCTGAATTTGTTTCTCGTTGTCTCTCGTGCCAGCAGGTCAAGGCAGAGCATCGCCGACCTCCTGGGTTGTTGCAGCCCATGCCCATAGCTGAATGGAAGTGGGACTTCATCTCTATGGATTTTATTGCTGGGTTGCCGAGGACGTGAAAGGGATTTGACTCTATTTGGGTGATCATCGATCGATTAACGAAGTCGGCGCATTTCTTACCGATCAGAGTCACTTACTCTGCAGACGAGTTGGCTAGGTTGTATATCAAGGAGATAGTCTGATAGAGACACGCGTTTTACATCTATCTTCTGGACTCGTATCCAGGAAGCAATGGGTGTGAAACTGAAGTTCAACACCGCGTTTCATCCGCAAACAGATGGGCAGACGGAGCGCGTGAATCAAGTCCTGGAGGATATGTTGCGAGCTTGTGTTTTGGATTTTAAAGACAGTTGGGATGATTGTCTTCAGTATGCAGAGTTCGCGTATAATAATAGTTTCCAGGCGAGTATCGGCATGGCTCCCTATGAGGCGTTGTATGGTCGCCCGTGTAGAGCACCACATTGTTGGGCAGAGATTGGTGAGTGTAGTTTGCTTAGCCCAGAGTTGGTGTAGGTGACTTCTGAGAAGGTTGACATCATTCGACGTCGACTTCTGACAGTGCAGAGCAGGCAGAAGAGTTATGCTGATACGAGGCGTCAACCGCTTGAGTTTGTAGTGGGAGACCATGTGTTTCTGAAGGTCTCTCCTATGAAGGGAGTTCTGCGGTTTGTTAAGAAGGGGAAGTTGACGCTGAGATTTATTGGTCCATTTCAAGTTCTGGATCGAGTGGGAGCGGTAGCATACCGCCTTGCTTTGCCCACACCTCTTGCGGGCGTGCATAACGTATTTCATGTTTCTATGCTGAAGAAGTACGTTCCTGATCCTTCGCATATTATCAGTTGGGAGCAAGTGCAGTTGAGTGAGGATGCCACTTATGTACTGCGACCGACGCGTATTCTCGACAGGAACGAGCAGGTATTGCATAGTAAGGTTATCCCTCTTGTGAAGGTGCTATGGACGCATCATGGTGTAGAAGAGGCTACTTGGGAATCTGAAGCTGAGGTCAGAAAGACCTACCCTCTGATCCTTGAGGCTTATATGAAGGTATGAATTTCGAGGACGAAATTTTCTTTAAGGGGGGTAGATTGTAACGACCTTGGAATTTTTGTGCTAATCTTTCTTTAAGTAGTTGTTTTGGGGTAATTAGCGCTTTACTCGATTGCTTGTGAAATCCGCATCAATCACTTTAAATTGTATCTGCATGGCTCTAAACGTGTAGATTAGTGAGCGCTACGTTACTCTGAAACCTGGGATCCATCGCTAAATCCAGTTGTTCTGGGGAATTTTTGGAAGATCTGGATCGGACCTAGACCGCGCGTCGAAAGTCCGATGGCGATGATCTTAGGCTGTTGCGGTCACCGAGTTGGGCTTGGTCATCTCCTCAAAAATCAAGTCCATCTGATGTTCTGGGTCGATTTGCTTGAGCTCGGAGTGAAGAGTGTGAGAACGGTTGGAATTTATTAAGCTTTTATTGAAATCTGAGTCGTGTCGCTTGCGCGACGATTTTAAGCTATCTGACCATTGGATTCTGACCCAATTTCACCCTCTGATCAGGATAGTTGGCCCAGGCATATCCTAGTGCTTGTAGACCTGATCAAGATTCTGTGACCGTTGAATTGAGTGTGGTCCGCTACGGCTGATCTGAAGAGCCGGTCGGTATGAAAACTCTGCTTGACCTAGATCCATGGTCAAGGAGCTTAAGTCCGACCTTTCGTGGTTATAGGCCCACCAGAAGTGCTTCGTTAGATCGAGAAAGGCTTACTTTGGTTATAACCAAAGTATACCTTGTCCCTAGGGTTATTTTCATCAAGTAAAGGCCTATTTATAGTCCTTAAACCCTAGCTCTCTTTTTCATACGATTTTCTCTAACCCTAGCTTGGAAAGAGAGTGGAAAAGAGAGAGAAAGTGAGAGAGATAAGTTAGTGAATCATCTTGGTTTCTTCCTTATTCTTCTTCATCTTTGAATCTTCGTTTTGAATAGTTCTTCTGACGGTTCCGAGTTCTTTTGGGGTAAGTTAACCTAACCCTAACCTGTGTTAGAGCTTAGATTAGACTTGGTGTTGTTGTATCTCATTTCCATCTTTGTTCTAGGGTATTCCAACGCCATTGACGAAGACAACTCGTCTAAATCAGTTCGGTGGTTCTTTCTTCGCTTAAGGTGAGGACTTTAAGCGTATAGGTTATGGTTTTCAAGGCTTTCAACACCAGTTAGTGATTTATTCTTGTTATGGATGAGATTTCACATGTCAAATGTTATGTTTACATTGCTTTCCTGATATGCATGTGCTATGGTGAGATTTGTGTATTCTATGTGTATTTATAAAGTACCGTATACGTATAAAATATGCACTTGTGTTTGTCATGATTATTTGTCATGTATGTATGCTAGATGCATGTATGACAACTCCTTAGTAAAAGGAATTGCCTAAGTGCATGTATTTCAACATATGTCATGTATGTTGTTCCATGTATGCTAAGTGCTTGTAGAAATGCATGAATGACCTAAGTGTAACTGATTACACGAATTGTGGGCGTTGAGAAGTGATTCTCAATACTCCTATTGATGTGCATGATTTCCCTTATGCAAGTTACATTCCAAGTTATTTAAATTCAAGCACTACTTGTGCTTACATTTATGTTAAGTTGATATTCCTTAAGTGCTTATGTACCATGATTTAAGCTATTGTTCCATTACTGTTTTACATTCCATATGAATATCTGTTGTAGTGTAAGGTGTGTGGGACTATGCATTAGTCCAGGAAATCGGTAATCGACTCTATATTCGTGGTTGAGATTGCTTTCGCCACGTAGGACGTGTTAGACGAGCCCGAGCCGTATTAGAGTTGGCGGCAGTGGTTTGGCCACGAGGAGTGTTTGCGCACTCTATGTCGTTCAATTCAACGTGCGCTCGTGTTAGTCGAGTTCGTCAAGTAACCCGATTGTCCGATGTATGTTTACCATGTATGGACGCTATTGCTTGAATCTATGGTACCGAACTTACCAGTGACATGCTATTAACTATGGTACTTGATCCGCTAAGACTCATGAGCCGGACATGGTGGTATGGGACATCGTGGTTGAGCTGTCGGCCTACGCTGGGGTGACGAGCCTCCCCGTAGTGACCAGTGAGCAACTAACCTCGTGAGCCGATTATGGTGGTATGGGACACTATATTCGTGCTGTCGGCCTACATTGATTGGTGACGAGCCCCTTGTAGTGACCTCGAGCATACCTGGATACCGCAATGAGGTGACGAGCTGAACTGTGGTAGGAAGGGCATGAAAGGCGTGCATTGATTGGTGGTGAGCCCTTTGCTACGACCTCAAACATATGATCGTATGAGATGTCTAGGATTGACGACCCTAGTATGGATTACTGTTTGGATGGTGATATGAGGAAGGTATCTTAGCTTCCCAATCCTGTTGCGTGAAACGGACTAATAACAACTTGGTAATCATATCCATGCACCGCATTTGCATGTGCTTTGTAGATGTGGCGCACTTTGAGGCGATGTCATGCGTAACGTAAGATGAAGACGCTGAGGGTGTACGCGTGAGGGCACGCATCATACCGCATTCATACTTGCATTAACAAGAGTACTTAGGATTTATTTACTTGTTCTGCTTTATCATTACTGTTTGATTGAACTGATAACATGTTAACCAGTGCCTTATTGTTCCACTGAGTTGATCACTCACTCCCACGTTTCTGGGGCGGTGTTAAACACCCACCAGACTCTGTCTTAGGCCCTGATGTTGCAGATGTGGATGCGACGTCTGAGGCAGAGCGGGAGCTGGATGACGACGAGGCCGCCTTCTCCTATATGCAGTTTTCAGACGGGTTCTAGCGAGCCTCGGTCTGATGCGCGGGATCTCTGGGATTATTTTTGGGAACTTAAATGATGTAATTTGATACTTATAATTTTGTTAAATAACACTTTCATACGATCTGGCTTGTATATGTAATTCAGGGATTTACACTTGTACACATATTTTGCTATAAGTCTTCCGCTTGCTTTATTCACTTATCCCTGAATCATATCTGTGTTTTGGCTTAATCTATTCCATGTTTTAGGCACTAATACAGTCAACATACATCCTTCATTAAATATGTTGCATAAGTGATGTTTTGGAACTCGGGAGCTAAGTTATGCTCGACCCCCGAATTTCAAGGCGTTACAAAGAGCCCTAAAGTACCTATCAGATGACCAAAAATCTACCCAATCCGACATCAAACGAGGGAGTTATAAGCATCTCCATTGTGTCGCGCATTTTGGAAAGATTAACAATCCAATTTGTAAAATGACAATTGAAGAGTTCCGACATGCTTTTGGGATATCGAACAGTCTCAAAATTAGACAATTCTACTCTCATTAGGAGGTTGTCGACTTACCATTCCAATGAGCTCAAAATTGTCTAAAGTCAACCAATGAAGAGAGAGTTATGAAGGTTACTATTGGACAAGCAGATGAAGGGAAAATTCAGGGCCGACGACTGCGATCCCACCTACGGATGCGCAAATGGTCTTAGAATATGACATTTCAAGTCAGGAATGAAAGAGCACTAAAGTACCTTTCAGATGGCCAAAAATCGACCCAATCCGGCATCAAATGAGGGAGTTATGAGCATCTCCATTGGATCACGTGATTTGGAAAGATTAACAATCCAAATTATAAAATGATGGTGGAAGAGTTCCTACATGTTTTGAGATATCGAACGGTCTTAGAATTAGCCAATTCTGGTCCCATTAGGACGATTGTCGAGTTACCATTCCAATGAGCCAAAAATAGTCTAAATTCGACCACTGAAGAGAGAGTTATGAAGGTTACAATGGGACAAGGAGATGAAGGAAAAATTTAGGATCGATAACTACGATCCCACTTACGGATGCACAAATGTTCTCAGAATGTGGGGAATCAAGTCAGGGATGAAGGAGCGCTAAAGCACGTTTCAGATGACCATAAATTAACCCAATCCAACATCGAATGAGGTAGTTATGAGCATCTTTGTTGGATCGCGCGATTTGGAAAGATTAACAATCCAAATTGCAAAATGATGATCGAAGAGTTCTAATGTGCTTTTGGGATATCGAATGGTCTAATAATTAGCCAATTCTGGTCCCATTAGGAAGCTTGTCAAGTTATCATTCCAATGAGCTCGAAATAGTCTGAATTCGACTACTGAAGAGAGAGTTATGAAGGTTACTATTGGACAAGGAGATGATTGTAAAATTCAGGACAGACAACTACGATCCCACTTATGGATTCACAAATGGTCTCGGAATACAAAGATTCGAGTCAAGAATGAAACAACATTAATGTACCTTTCAGATGACCAAAAATCGACCCAATCCGACACCAAACGAGAGAGTTATGAGCATTTTTGTTAAATCATGCGATTTGGAAAGATTAACAATCCAAGTTGGAAAATGACTATGGAGGAGTCCTAACGTGCTTTTTGGATATTGAATGGCTCAAAATTTGCCAATTCATGTCACATTAGGAAGCTTTTTGAGTTACCATTCCAATGAGCTCAAAATAGTCTAAATTCGACCACTGATGTGAGAGTTATGAAGATTACTATTGGACCAGGAGATGAAGGAAAATTTCAGGAGCGACGACTATGATCCCACTTACGGATGCACAAATGGTCTCAGAATACGATGATTGAAGTGAAGAATCAAAGCGCACTAAAGTACCTTTCAGATGACCAAAAATCGACCCAATCCGACATAAAACAATGGTGTTATGTGCATCTCCATTAAATTACACAATTTGGAAAGATTAACAATCTAAATTGCAAAATGACCCTCAAAGAGTTCGAACGGGCTTTTGGGATGTCGAACGGTCTCGAAATTAGACAATTCTAGTCTCATTATGAAGCTAGTCGAGTTACCACTCCAATGAGCTCAAAATAGTCTAAATTTGTCTACTGAAGAGAGAGTTATGAAGGTTACTATTGGATAAGGAGATGATGGTAAAATTCAGGACAGATGACTGCGATCCCACTTACAGATGCACAAATGGTCTCGGAATACAAAGATTCAGGTCAGGAATGAAACAACATTAAAGTACCTTTCAGATGACCATAAATTGACCGAATCCGACATTAAATGAGGGAGCTATGAGCATCTCCATTAGATCGCACAATTTAGAAAGAATAACAATCCAAATTGCTGAATGACCATCGAAGACTTCCGACATGCTTTTAGGATATCGAACGATTTCAGAATTAGACAATTCTAGTCTCATTAGGAAGCTAGTCGAGTCACTATTCCAATGAGCTTAAAATAGTATGAATTCAACTACTGAAGAGAGAGTTATGAAGGTTACTATGGGACAAGGAGATGATGGTAAAATTTAGGACAAACGACTGCGATCCCACTTACGGATGCGCAAATGGTCTCGGAATGCAAAGATTCAAGTCAGGAAAGAAACAGCATTAAAGTACCTTTCAGATGACCAAAAATGAACCCAAGCAACACCAAACGAGAGAGTTATGAGCATTTCCATTGGATTACATGATTTGGAAAGGTTAACAATCCAAATTGGAAAATGACTATCGAGGAGTTCCAACGTGCTTTTGGGATATCGAATGGTCTTAGAATTTGCCAATTCTGGTCCCATTAGGAAGCTTGTCGAGTCACCATTCCAATGAGCATAAAATAGTCTAAATTTGACCACTGATGTGAGAGTTATGAAGGTTACTATTGGACAAGGAGATGAAGGAAAAATTCAAGAGCGACGACTGCGATCCCACTTACAGATACGCAAATGGTTCGGAATATGACGATTAAAGTCATGAATCAAAGCGCATAAAGTACCTTTTAAATGACCAAAAATTGACCCAATCCGACCTCAAATGAGGGTGTTATGTGCATCTCCATTAGATTACGCGATTTGGAAAAATTAACAATCGAAATTCTAAAATGATGATCGAAAAGTTCCAATGGGCTTTTGGGATGTCGAACGGTCTCAAAATTAGACAATTCTAGTCTCATTATGAAGCTAGTCGAGTTATCATTCCAATGAGTTCAAAATAGTTTGAATTCGACTACTGAAGAGAGAGTTATGAAGGTTACTATTGGACAAGGAGATTATGGTAAAATTTCGGACAGACGACTGCGATACCACTTACGGATGTGCAAATGGTCTCGAAATACAAAGATTCAAGTCAGCAATGAAAGAGTACTAAAGTACCTTTCAGATGACCAAAAATTGACCCAATCCGACACCAAACGAGGGAGTTATGAGCATTTCCGTTGGAACACGTGATTTGGAAAGATTAACAATCCAAATTGGAAAATAACGATCGAGGAGTTTCAACGTGCTTTTGGGATATAGAATGGTTTCAGAATTTGCCAATTCTGGTCCCATTAGGAAGCTTGTCGAGTTAACATTCTAATGAGCTTAAAATAGTCTAAATTCAACCACTGATGTGAGAGTTATGATGGTTACTATTGGACAAGGAGATGAAGGAAAAATTCAGGACCGACGACGACGATCCCACTTACGGATGGACAACTGGTCTCTGAATATGATGATTTAAGTCAGAAATGAAATGGCACTAAAGTACTTTTCAGATGACCATAAATCGACCAAATCTGACTTCAAACGAGGGAGTTATGAGCATCTCCATTAGATCGGGCGATTTGGAAGGATTAACAATCCAAATTGCAAAATGACGATCGAAGAGTTCCAACGTGCTTTTGGGATATTGAACGGTGTTAGAATTTTCCAATTCTGCTCCCATTAGGAAGGAGTTGCCATTCCAATGAGCTCAAAATAGTCTAAATTTGACCTCTGAAGAGAGAGTTATGAAGGTTACTATTGGACAAGGAGATGAATGAAAAATTCAGGATCGACAAGTACGATCCCACTTACGGATGCGCAAATATGGTCTCAGAATACGATGATTCAAGTCAGAAATGAAAGGGCACTAAAGTACCTTTTAGATGACCATAAATTGACCGAATCCGACATCAAATGAGGGCGTTATGAGCATCTCCATTGGATCACGTGATTTGGAAAGATTAATAATCCAAATTGAAAAATGACGATCGAAAAGTTCCAACGGGCTTTTGGGATGTCGAACGGTATCGAAATTAGACAATTCCAGTCTCATTATGAAGCCAGTCGAGTCACCATTCCAATGAGCTCAAAACAATTTGAATTCGACTACTAAAGAGAGAGTTATGAAGGTTACTATTGGACAAGGAGATGATGGTAAAATTCTGGACAGACGACTGCGATCCCACTTACGGATGCGCAGATGGTCTCGGAATACAAAGATTCAAGACAGGAATGAAACAGCATTAAAGTACCTTTCAGATGACCAAAAATCAACCCAATCCGACACCAAACAAGGGAGTTATGAGTATTTCCATTGGATCACACGATTTGGAAAGATTAATAATCCAAATTGGAAAATGATGATCGAGGAGTTCCAACGTGCTTTTGGGATATCGAATGGTCTCAGAATTAGCCAATTCTGGTCCCATTAGGAAGCTTCTCGAGTTACCATTCCAATGAGCTCAAAATAGTTTGAATTCGACTACTAATGAGAGAGTTATGAAGGTTACTATTGGACAAGGAGATGATGGTAAAATTCAGGACAGACGACTGCGATCCCACTTACAGATGTGCAAATGGTCTTGGAATACAAAGATTCAGGTCAGGAATGAAACAACATTAAAGTACCTTTCAGGTGACCAAAAATCGACCCAATCCGACACCAAACGAGAGAGTTATGAGCATTTTTGTTGAATCACGCGATTTGGAAAGATTAACAATCCAAATTGGAAAATGACTATGGAGGAGTCCCAACGTGCTTTTGGGATATCGAATGGTCTTAGAATTTGCCAATTCTTGTCACATTAGGAAGCTTTTTAAGTTACCATTCCAATGAGCTCAAAATAGTGTAAACTCGACCACTAATGTGAGAGTTATGAAGATTACTATTGGACAAGGAGATGAAGGAAAAATTCAGGAGCGACGACTACGATCCCACTTACGGATGCACAAATGGTCTCGGAATATGAGGATTGAAGTGAAGAATCAAAGCGCACTAAAGTACCTTTCAGATGACCAAAAATTGACCCAATCCGACATCAAACAACGGTGTTATGTGCATCTCCATTAGATTACACGATTTGGAAAGATTAACAATCCAAATTGCAAAATGACGATCGAAGAGTTCGAACGGGCTTTTGGGATGTCAAACGGTCTCAAAATTAGACAATTCTAATCTCATTATAAAGCTAGTCAAGTTGCCATTCCAATGTGCTCAAAATAGTCTAAATTCATCTACTGAAGAAAGAGTTATGAAGGTTACTATTGGACGAGGAGATGATGGTAAAATTTAGGATAGACGATTGCGATCCTACTTACGGATGCACAAATGGTCTCAGAATATAGAGATTCAAGTCAGGAGTAAAACAGAATTAAAGTACCTTTCAGATGACCAAAAATCGACCCAATCCGACACCAAATGAGGGAGTTATGAGCATTTCCGTTGGATCGCGTGATTTGGAAAGATTAACAATCCAAATTGGAAAATGTTGATCGAGAAGTATCAACGTGCTTTTGGGATATCGAATGGTCTCAGACTTTCCCAATTCTGGTCCCATTAGGAAGCCTGTCGAGTTACCATTCCAATGAGCTCAAAATAGTCTAAATTTAACCACTGATGTGAGAGTTATGAAGGTTAGTATTGGACAAGGAGATGAAGGAAAAATTTAGGACCGACGACTACGATCCCACTTACGGATGCGCAAGTGGTCTCGAAATATGATGATTTAAGACAGAAATGAAACGGTACTAAAGTACCTTTCATATGACCATAAATCGACTAAATTCGACAGCAAACGAGGGAGTTATGAGCATCTCCATTAGATCGGGCGATTTGGAAAGATTAACAATCTAAATTGCAAAATGACGATCGAATAGTTCCAACGTGCTTTTGGGATATTGAACAGTGTTAGAATTTGCCAATTCTGGTCCCATTTGGAAGGAGTTGCTATTCCAATGAGCTCAAAATAGTCTAAATTTGACCACTGAAGACAGATTTATGAAGGTTACTATTGGACAAGGAGATGAAGTAAAAATTCGGGACGAAGACTGCAATCCCACTTACCGATTCACAAATGGTCTCGGAATATGATGAATTAAGTCAGGAATGAAAGAGCGCTAAAGTACCTTTCAGATACCCTAAAATTGATCCAATCCGACATCAAACCAGGGAGTTATGTGCATCTCCGTTGGATTGCACGATTTGGAAATATTAACAATCCAAATTGTAAAATGACGTTCGAAGAGTTCCAATGGGCTTTTGGGATGTCGAACGGTCTCAGAATTAGACAATTCTGGTCTAATTAGGAAGCTTATCGAGTTACCATTCCAATGAGCACAAAATAGTCTAAATTCGACCACTGTAAATAGAGTTATGACAAGTTACTAATGGACAAGGAGATGAAGGAAAAATTCAGGACCGACGACGGTGATCCCACTTACGGATGTTCAAATGGTCTCGGAATACGACTATTCAAGTCAGGAATGAAAGAGCACTAAAGTACCCTTCAGATAACCAAAAATCGACCCAATCCGATAGCAAATAGGGAGTTATGTGCATCTCTGTTGGATTGCACGATTTAGAAATATTAACAATCCAAATTGCAAAATGACGTCCGAAGAGTTCCAATGGGCTTTTGGGATGTCGAACGGTCTCAGAATTAGACAATTATGGTATAATTAGGAAGCTTGTCAAGTTACATTCCAATGAGCACAAAATAGTCTAAATTCGACCACTGTAAATAGAGTTATGACAGGTTACTATTGGACAAGGAGATGAAGGAAAAATTCAGGACCGACGACAGCAATCCCACTTACGGATGCTCAAATGGTCTCGGAATACGACTATTCAAGTCAGGAATGAAAGAGCACTAAAGTACCCTTCAGATAACCAAAAATCGACCCAATCTGACATCAAACAAGGGAGTTATGTGCAACTCTGTTGAATCTCGTGATTTAGAAAGATTAACAATCAAAATTGCAAAATGGCGATCAAAGAGTTCCAACAGGCTTTTGGGATATCGAACGGTCTCATAATTAGCAATTCTGATCCCATTAGGAAGCTTGTCATGTTACCGTTCCAATGAGCTCAAAATAGTCTAATAACAACCACTGAAGAGAGAGTGTGATGGTTACTACTGGAGAAGGAGATGAAGGAAAAATTCAGGACCAATGACAAAGATCCCAGTTACGGATGCAGAAATGGTCACAGAATACGATGATTCAAGTCAGGAATGAAAGAGCACTAAAATACCTTTCAGATTACCAAAAATAGATCCAATCCGACGTCAAATGAGGGAGTTATGAGCTTCTCCATTAGATCGCGCAATTTTAAAAGATTAACAATTCAAATTGCAGCATGACCATGGAAGAGTTCCAAAGTGCTTTTAGGATATCGAACTGTCTCAGAATTAGCGAATTCTAATCCCATTAGGAAGCTTGTCAAGTTACCATTCCAATGAACTCAAAATAGTCTCAATTCGACCACTGAAGAGAGAGTTATGAAGGTTACTATTGGATGAGGAGATGACGAAAAAAATCAAGGCAGACAACTGTGATCCCACTTACGGATGAGCAAATGGTGACAGAATAGGATGATTAAAGTCAGGAATGAAAGATCCCTAAAGTACATTTCAGATGACCAAAAATCTACCCAATCCGACATCAAACGAGGGAGTTATGAGCACCTCCATTGGATCGCCCAATTTGGAAAGATTAACAATCCAAATTGGTAAATGATGATCGAAGAGTTCTGACGTGCTTTTGGGATATCGAATGGTATCAGAATTAGACAATTCTGGTCTCATTAGGAAGTTGTCGAGTTACCATTCCAATGAGCTTAAAATTGTCTAAATTCGACCAATGAAGAGAGACTTATGAAGGTTACTATTGGACAAGGAGATGAAGGGAAAATTCAGGGATAACGACTGCGATCCCACCTACAGAAGCGCAAATGGTCTCGGAATACGACGATTCATGTCAGGAATGAAAGAGCACTAAATTACCTTTCAGATGACTAAAAATTGACCCAATCCGACATCAAATGAGGGAGTTACGAGCATCTCCGTTGGATCGCGCGATTTGGAAAGATTAACAATCCAAATTGCAAAATGACGATCGAAGAGTTCCAACATGCTTTTGGGATATCGAACGGTCTCAGAATTAGACAATTCTGGTCTCATCAGGAAGCCTATCAAGTTATCATTCCAATGAGCTCTTAATAGTATAAATTTGACCACTGAAGAGAGAGTTATGAAGGTTACTATTGGACAAGGAGAGGAAGGAAAAATTTTGGAGCGATGACTGCGATCCCACCTACGGATGTGCAAATGGTCTCAAAATACGACGATTGAAGTCAAGAATCAAAGCGCACTAAAGTACCTTTCAGATGACCAAAAGTTGACCCAATCCAACATCAAACGAGGGTGTTATGTGCACCTCCATTGGATCACATGATTTGGAAAGATTAACATTCCAAATTAGAAAATGACGATCGAGGAGTTCCAACGTGCTTTTGGGATATCGAATGGTCTCAGAATTAGCCAATTCTGGTCTCATTAGGAAGCTTCTCAAGTTACCATTCCAATGAGCTCAAAATAGTCTGAATTCGACTACTGAAGAGAGAGTTATGAAGGTTACTATTGGACAAGGAAATGATGGTAAAATTCTGGACAGATGACTGTGATCCCACTTACAGATGCACAAATGGTCTCGAAATACAAAGATTCAGGTCAGGAATGAAACAACATTAAAATAGCTTTCAGATGACCAAAAATTGACCCAATCCAACACCAAACGAGGGAGTAATGAGCATTTTCGTTGGATCACGTGATTTGGAAAGATTAACAATCCAAATTGGAAAATGACTATCAAGGAGTTCCAACGTGCTTTTGGGATATCGAATGGTCTTAGAATTTGCCAATTCTTGCCCCATTAGGAAGCTTGTCGAGTTACCATTCCAATGAACTCAAAAGAGTCTAAATTCGACCACTGATGTGAGAGTTATGAAGGTTACTATTTGACAAGGTGATGAAGGAAAAATTTAGGAGCGACGACTGCGATCCCACTTACGAATGCACAAATGGTCTTGGAATACAACGATTGAAGTCAAGAATCAAAGCGCACTAAAGTACCTTTCAGATGACCATAAATTGACCGAATCCGACATCAAATGAGGGCGTTATGAGCATCTCCATTGGATCACGTGATTTGGAAAGATTAACAATCCAAATTGTAAAATGACGATTGAAAAGTTCCAACGGGCGTTTGGGATGTCGAACGGTATCGAAATTAGACAATTTTAGTCTCATTATGAATCTAGTCGAGTCACCATTCCAATGAGCTCAAAATAATTTGAATTCGACTACTGAAGGGAGAGTTATGAAGTTTACTATTGGACAAGGAGATGATGGTGAAATTCAGGACAGAGGACTGCGATCCCACTTACGGATGCACAAATGGTCTTGAAATACAAAGATTCAAGTCAGGAATGAAACAACATTAAAGTACCTTTCAGATGACCAAAAATCGACCCAATCTGACACCAAACGAGGGAGTTATGAGCATTTCCGTTGGATCACGTGATTTGGAAAGGTTAATAATCTAAATTGGAAAATGACGATTGAGGAGTTCCAACGTGCTTCTGGGATATCGAATGGTCTCAGAATTTGCCAATTCTGGTCCCTTTAGGAAGCCTGTCGAGTTACCATTCCAATGAGCTGAAAATAGTCTGAATTTGACCACTAATGTGAGAGTTATGAAGGTTAGTATTGGATAGGGAGATGAAGATGAAATTCAAGACCGACGACTACGATCCCCCTTATGGATGTGCAAATGGTCTCGGAATATGATGATTTAAGCCAGAAATGAAAGGGTACTAATGTACCTTTCATATGACCATAAATCGACCAAATCCGACATCAAACGAGGGAGTTATGAGCATCTCCATTAGATCGGGCGATTTGGAAAGATTAACAATCTAAATTGTGAAATGATGATCGAAGAGTTCCAACGTGCTTATGGGATATCGAACGATGTTAGAATTTTCCAATTCTGGCCCCACTAGGAAGGAGTAACCATTCCAATGAGCTCAAAATAGCCTAAATTCGACCACTGAAGAGAGAGTTATGAAGGTTACTATTGGACAAGGAGATGAATGAAAAATTCAGGATGATGACTAGGATCCCACTTACGGATGTGAAAATGGTCTCAGAATACAACGATTGAAGTCAAGAATCAAAGCACACTAAAGTACCTTTCAGGTGACCAAAAATCGATCCAATCCGACATCAATCGAGGGTGTTATGTGCATCTTTATTAGATTACGCAATTTGGAAAGTTTAATAATCGAAATTGCTAAATGATGATCGAAGACTTCCAACGGGCTTTTGGGATGTCAAACGGTCTCGAAATTAGACAATTCTAGTCTCATTATGAATCTAGTCGAGATACCATTCCAATAAGCTCAAAATAGTCTGAATTCGACTTCTGAAGAGAGAGTTATGAAGGTTACTATTGGACAAGGAGATGATGGTAAAATTCAGGACAAACGACAGCGATCCAACTTATGGATACACAAATGGTATCAGAATACAAAGATTCAATTCTGGAATGAAACAACAGTAAAGTACCTTTCAGATGACCAAAAATTGACCTAATCCGACACCAAATGAGGGAGTTATGAGCATTTCCGTTGGATCACGCGATTTTGAAAGATTAACAATCCAAATTGGAAAATGATGATCGAGGAGTTCCAAGGTGCTTTTGGGATATCGAATGGTCTCAGAATTAGCCAATTCTAGTCCAATTAGGAAGCTTGTCAAGTTACCATTCCAATGTGCTCAAAATAGTCTAAATTTGACCACTGATGTGAGAGTTATGAAGGTTACTATTGGACAAGGAGATTAATGAAAAATTCAGGATCGACAATTACGATCCCACTTACGGATACGCAAATATGGTCTCGGAATACGATGATTCAAGTCAGAAATGAAAGGGCACTAAAGTACCTTTCAGATGACCAGAAATTGATCGAATCCAACATCAAATGAGGGCGTTATGAGCATCTCCATTGGATCATATGATTTGGAATGATTAACAATCCAAATTGTAAAATGACAATCGAAAGGTTCTACAGGCTTTTGCGATGTCGAACGGTATCGAAATTAGATAATTCTAGTCTCATTATAAAGCTAGTCGAGTCACCATTCCTATGTGCTCAAAATAATCTGAATTTGACTACTGAAGAGAGAGTTATGAAGGTTACTATTCGACAAGGAGATGATAGTAAAATTCAGGACAGACGACTACGATCCCACTTACGGATGCACAAATGGTCCCAGAATACAAAGATTCAAGTCAGGAATGAAACACCATTAAAGTACCTTTCAGATGACCAAAAATCAACCCAATCCGACACCAAAAAGGGAGTTATGAGCATTTCCGTTGGATCACACGATTTAGAAAGATTAATAATCCAAATTCAAAAATGATGATCGAGGAGTTCCAACGTGCTTTTGGGATATCGAATGGTCTCAGAATTAGCCAATTCTGGTCCCAATAGGAAGCTTCTCGAGTTACCATTCCATTAAGCTCAAAATTGTCTGAATTCGACTACTGAAGAGAGAGTTATGAAGGTTACAATTGGACAAGGAGATGATGGTAAAATTCAGGACAGACGAGTGCGATCCCACTTACGGATGCGCAAATGGTCTTGGAATACAAAGAATCAGGTCAGGAATGAAACAGCATTAAAGTACCTTTCAGATGACCAAAAATTGACCCAATCCGACACCAAACGAGGGAGTTATGAGCATTTTCGTTGGATCACGCGATTTGGAAAGATTAACAATCCAAATTGGAAAATGACTATCGAGGAGTTCCAACGTGCTTTTGGGATATTGAATGGTCTCAGAATTTGCCAATTCTTGTCACATTAGGAAGCTTTTCGAGTTACCATTCCAATGAGCTCAAAATAGTCTAAATTCGACCACTAATGTGAGAGTTATGAAGGTTACTATTGGACAAGGAGATGAAGGAAAAATTCAGGAGCGACGACTGCGAACCCACTTACGGATGCACAAATGGTCTCGAAATATGAGGATTGGAGTGAAGAATCAAAGCGCACTAAAGTACCTTTCAGATGACCAAAAATCGATCCAATCCGCCATCAAATAGTAGTGTTATGTGCATCTCCATTAGATTACACGATTTGGAAAGATTAACAATCCAAATTGCAAAATGACGATCGAATAGTTCGAATGGGCTTTTGGGATGTCGAAGGGTCTCGAAATTAGACAATTCTAGTCTCATTATAAAGCTAGTCGAGTTGCCATTCCAATGTGCTCAAAATAGTCTAAATTCATCTACTGAAGAGAGAGTTATGAAGGTTACTATTGGACAAGGAGATGATGTTAAAATTCAGGACAGACGACTGCGATCCTACTTACGGATGTACAAATGGTCTCAGAATACAGAGATTCAAGTCAGGAATGAAACAGAATTAAAGTACCCTTCAGATGACCAAAAATTGACCCAATCCGACACCAAATGAGGGAGTTATGAGCTTTCCGTTGGATCACGTGATTTGGAAAGATTAACAATCCAAATTGGAAAATGACGATCGAGAAGGATCAACGTGCTTTTGGGATATCGAATGGTCTCAGACTTTCCCAATTCTGGTCCCATTAGGAAGCCTGTCGAGTTACCATTCCAATCAGCTCAAAATAGTCTAAATTCAACCACTGATGTGAGAGTTATGAAGGTTAGTATTGGACAAGGAGATGAAGGAAAAATTCAGGACCGACGACTACGATCCCACTTACGGATGCGCAAATGGTCTCTAAATATAATGATTTAAGACAGAATGAAAGGGTACTAAAGTACCTTTCATATGACCATAAATCGACCAAATCCGACATCGAACGAGTGAGTTATGAGCATCTCCATTAGATTGGGTGATTTGGAAAGATTAACAATCTAAATTGTAAAATGACGATCGAAGAGTTCCAATGTGCTTTTGGGATATTGAACGGTGTTAGAATTTGCCAATTCTGGTCCCATTAGGAAGAAGTTACCATTCCAATGAGCTTAAAATAGCCTAAATTCGACCATTGAAGAGAGAGTTATGAAGGTTACTATTGGATAAGGAGATGAATGAAAAATTCAGGACGATGACTGCGATCCCACTTACGGATGTGCAAATGGTCTCAGAATACGATGATTGAAGTCAAGAATCAAAGCGCACTAAAGTACATTTCAGATGACCAAAATCTGACCCAATCCGACATCAAATGTGGGTGTTATGTGCATCTCCATTGGATTATGCGATTTCAAAAGATTAACAATCCAAATTGTTAAATGACGATCGAAGACTTCCAACGGGCTTTTGGGATGTCGAACGGTCTCGAAATTAGACAATTCTAGTCTCATTATGAAGCTAGTCGAGTTACCATTCCAATGAGCTCAAAATACTCTGAATTCGACTTGTGAAGAGAGAGTTATGAAGGTTACAATTGGACAAGGAGATGATGGTAAAATTCAGGACAGACGACTGCGATCCAACTTATGGATGCACAAATGTTATCGGAATACAACGATTCAAGTCAGGAATGAAACAACAGTAAAGTACCTTTCAGTTGACCAAAAATTGACCTAATCCGATGCCAAATGAGGGAGTTATGAGCGTTTCCGTTGGATCACGCGATTTTGAATGATTAACATTCCAAATTGGAAAATGATGATCGAGGAGTTCCAACATGCTTTTGGGCTATCGAATGGTCTCAGAAGTAGCCAATTCTGGTCCCATTAGGAAGCTTGTCCAGTTACCATTCCAATGAGCACAAAATAGTCTAAATTCAACCACTGATGTGAGAGTTATGAAGGTTACTATTGGACAAGGAGATGAATGAAAAATTCCGGACCAACAACTACAATCCCATATACGGATGCGCAAATATGGTCTCGGAATACGATAATTCAAGTCAGAAATGAAAGGGCACTAAATTACCTTTCAGATGACCATAAATTGACCGAATCCGACATCAAATGAGGGAGTTATGAGCATCTCCATTGGATCACGTGATTTGGAAAGATTAACAATCCAAATTGTTAAATGACAATCGAAAAGTTCTAACGGGCTTTTGGGATGTCGAACGGTATCGAAGTTAGACAATTCTAGTCTCATTATGAAGCTAGTCGAGTTACCATTCCAATGAGCTCAAAATAGTCTGAATTCGACTATTGAAGAGAGAGTTATGAAGGTTACTATTGGACAAGGAGATGATGGTAAAATTCAGGACAGACGACTGCGATCCCACTTACGGATGCGCAAATGGTCTCAGAATACAAAGATTCAAGTTAGGAATGAAACAGCATGAAAGTACCTTTCAGATGACCAAAAATCGACCCTATCCGAAACTAAACGAGGGAGTTATGAGCATTATCGTTGGGTCACGTGACTTGGAAAGATTAACAATCCAAATTGGAAAATGACTATCGAGGAGTTCCAACGTACTTTTGGGATATCGAATGGTCTTAGAATTTGCCAATTCTGGTCCCATTAGGAAGCTTGTCGAGTTACCATTCCAATGAGCTCAAAATAGTCTAAATTCGACCACTGATGTGAGAGTTATAAAGGTTACTATTGGACAAGGAGATGAAGGAAAAATTCAGGAGCGACAGCTGCGATCCCACTTACGGATGCATAAATGGCCTCAGAATACGACGATTGAAGTCAAGAATCAAAGCGCACTAAAGTACCTTTCATATGACAAAAAATTGACCCAATCCGACATCAAACAATCGTGTTATGTGCATCTCCATTAGATTACACGATTTGGAAAGATTAACAATCGAAATTGCAAAATGACGATCAAAGAGTTCCAACGGGCTTTTGGGATGTCGAACGGTCTCGAAATTAGACAATTCTAGTCTCATTATGAAGCTAGTCAAGTTACCATTCCAATGAGCTCAAAATAGTCTATATTCGAATACTAAAGAAAGAGTTATGAAGGTTACTATTGGACAAGGAGATGATGGTAAAATTCAGGACAGACGACTGCGATCCCACTTACGGATGCACAAATGGTCTCGGAATACAAAGATTCAAGTCAGGAATGAAACAGCATTAAAGTACCTTTCAGATGACCAAAAATTGACCCAATCCGACACCAAACGAGGGAGTTATGAGCATTTTTGTTGGATCACGCGATTTGGAAAGATTAACAATCCAAATTGGAAAATAACGATCGAGGAGTTCCAACATGCTTTTGGGATATCGAATGGTCTCAGACTTTGCCAATTCTAGTCCCATTAGGAAGCCTGTTGAGTTACCATTCCAATCAGCTCAAAATAGTCTAAATTCGACCACTGATGTGAGTGTTATGAAGGTTAGTATTGGACAAGGAGATGAAGGAAAAATTCAGGACCGACGACTACGATCCCCCTTACGGATGCACAAATGGTCTCGGAATATGATGATTTAAGCCAAAAATGAAAGGGTACTAAAGTACATTTCATATGACCATAAATCGACCATATCCGACATCAAACGAGGGAGTTATGGGCATCTCCATTAGATTGGGCGATTTGGAAAGATTAACAATCTAAATTGTAAAATGACGATCGAAGAGTTCCAACGTGCTTTTGGGATATCGAACGGTGTTAGAATTTGCCAATTCTAGTCCCATTAGGAAGGAGTTACCATTCCAATGAGCTCAAAATAGCCTAAATTCGACCACTGAAGAGAGAGTTGTGAAGGTTACTGTTGGACAAGGAGATGAATGAAAAATTCAGGACGATGACTACAATCCCACTTACTGATGCGCAAGGTCTTAGAATATGTTGGTTCAAGTCAGAAATGAAAGAGCACTAAAGTACCATTCAGATGAGTGAAAATCGACCCAATTCGACATCAAACGAGGGAGTTATGTGCATCTCCGTTGGATTGCACAATTTGGAAAGATTAATAATCCAAATTGCAAAATGACGATCGAAGATTTCCAACAGGCTTTTGGGATGTCGAACGGTCTCAGAATTAGACAATTCTGGTCTAATTAGGAAGCTTGGCGAGTTACCATTCCAATGAGCTCAAAATAGTCTAAATTTGACCACTAAAACAAGAGTTATGAATGGTTACTTTTGGACAAGGAGATGAAGGAAACATTCAGGACCGACGACGGCGATCCCACTTACGGATTCTCAAATGGTCTTAGAATGCGACTATTCAAGTCAGGAATGAAAGGCCACCAAAGTACCCTTCTCATAACCAAAAATTGACCCAATCCGACATCAAACATGGGAGTTATGAGCATCTTCGTTGGATCATGCGATTTAGAAAGATTAGCAATCCAAATTGCAAAATGACGATCAAAGAGTTCCAATGTGCTTTTAAGATATCGAATGGCCTCATAATTAGCTAATTCTGGTCCCATTAGGAAGCTTGTCGAGTTACCATTCCAATGAGCTCAAAATAGTCTAAATTGGACCACTGAAGGTTACTATTAGACAAGGAGATGAATGAAAAATTCAAGATGATGACTACGATCCCACTTACGGAAGCACAAATGGTCTCGTAATACGATGGTTTAAGTCAAGAATGAAAGAGCACTAAAGTACCATTCAGATGAGTGAAAATCAACCCAATTCGACATAAAATGAGAGAGTTATGTACATCTCCGTTGGATTGCACAATTTGGAAGGATTAACAATCCAAATTGCAAAATGACAATCAAGGAGTTCCAATAGGCTTTTGGGATGTCGAACGGTCTCAGAATTAGACAATTCTTGTCTAATTAGGAAGCTTGTTGAGTTACCATTCCAATGAGGTCAAATACAGTCTAAATTCAACCACTGATGTGTGAGTTATGAAGGTTACTATTGGAAAAGGAGATGAAGGAAAAATTCAAGACCGACGACTATGATCCAACTTATGGAGGTGGTCTCGAAATACGACGAATCAAGTTAGGAATGAAAGATCACTAAAGTAACTTTCAAATGATAAAAAATTGACCCAATCCAACGTCAAATGCGGGAGTTATGAGCTTCTCCGTTAGATTGCGCGATTTCGAAAGATTAACAATTCAAATTGTAAAATGACCATAAAAGTGTTCCGAAGTGCTTTTGGGATATCGAACGGTCTTAGAAATAACGAATTCTGGTCCCATTAGGAAGCTTGTCGAGTTACCATTCCAATGAAATCAAAATAATCTCAATTCGACCCGTGAAGAGAGAGTTATGAAGGTTACTATTGGATGAGGAGATGAAGGAAAATTTCAGGACAAACGACTGCGATCCCACTTACGGATGAGCAAATTGTCACGGAATAGGATGATTCAAGTTACGAATGAAAGAGCCCTAAAGTACCTTTCAGATGACCAAAAATCTACCCAATTCGACATCAAATGAGGGAGTTATGAGCATCTCCCTTGGATTAGCAATTTGGAAAGATTAATAATCCAAATTGCAAAATGACGATCGAAGAGTTCCGACCTGCTTTTGGGATATCGAACGGTCTCAGATTTAGACAATTCTGGTCTCATTAGGAAGTTGTCGAGTCACCATTCCAATGAGCTCAAAATTGTCTAAATTCAACTAATGAAGAGTGAGTTATGAAGTTACTATTAGAGAAGGAGATGAAGAGAAAATTCAGGGCTGACGACTGTGATCCCATCTACGGATGCGCAAATGGTCTCAGAATATGACGATTCAAGTCAGGAATGAAAGAGCACTAAATTACCTTTCAGATGTCCAAAATTTGACACAATCCGACATCAAATGAGGGAGTTATGAGCATCTCCTTTGGATCGCATGATTTGAAAGATTAACAATCCAAATTGGAAAATGACGATGGAAGTGTTCCTACGTGCTTTAGGGATATCGAACGGTCTCAGAATTAGCCAATTCTGGTCCCATTAGGACGGTTGTCGAGTTACCATTCCAATGAGCTCAAAATAGTCTAAATTCGACAACTGACGAGAGAGTTATGAAGGTTTGTTTTGGACAAGGAGATGAAGGAAAAATTCAGGACCGGTGACTACAATCCCCCTTACGGAGGCACAAATGGTCTCGGAATGATGATTTAAGCCAGAAATGAAAGGGTACTAAAGTACCTTTCATATGACCATAAATCGACCATATCCGACATCAAACGAGGGAGTTATGGGCATCTCCATTAGATCGGACGATTTGGAAAGATTAACAATCTAAATTGCAAAATGACGATCGAAGAGTTCCAACGTGCTTTTGGGATATCGAATGGTGTTCGAATTTGCCAATTCTGGTCCCATTAGGAAGGAGTTACCATTCTAATGAGCTTAAAATAGCCTAAATTCGACCACTGTAGAGAGAGTTATGAAGGTTACTATTGGACAAGGAGATGAATGAAAAATTCAGGACGATGACTGCAATCCCACTCACGGATGTGCAAATGGTCTCAGAATACAATGACTGAAGTCAAGAATTAAAGCGCACTAAAGTACCTTTTGAGATGACCAAAAATTGACCCAATCTGACATCAAACAAGGGTGTTATGTGCATCTCCATTGTATTATGCAATTTGGATAGATTAATAATCAAAATTGCTAAATGAAGATCGAAGACTTCCAACGGGCTTTTGGGATGTCAAACGGTCTCAAAATTAGACAATTCTAGTCTCATTATGAAGCTAATCGAGTTACCATTCTAATGAGCTCAAAATAATTTGAATTCGACTTCTGAAGAGGGAGTTATGAAGGTTACTATTGGACAAGGAGATGATGGTAAAATTCAGGACAGACGACTATGATCCAACTCATGGATGCATAAATGGTATCGAAATACAAAGATTCAAGCCAGGAATGAAACAACATTAAAGTACCTTTCAAATAACCAAAAATCGACCTAATCCAACACCAAATGAGGGAGTTATGAGCATTTCCGTTGGATCACGCGATTTTGAAAGATTAACAATCCAAATTGGAAAATGATGATCGAGGAGTTCCAACGTGCTTTTGCGATATCGAATGGTCTCTGAATTAGCCAATTCTGGTCCCATTAGGAAGCTTACTGAGTTACCATTCCAATGTGCTCAAAATAGTCTAAATTCGACCACTGATGTGAGAGTTATGAAGGTTACTATTGGACAAGGAGATGAATGAAAAATTCAGGACCGACAACTACGATCCCACTTGCGGATGCGCAAATATGGTATCGGAATACGATGATTCAAGTCAGAAATGAAAGGGCACTAATGTACCTTTCAGATGACCATAAATTGACTGAATCCGACATCAAATGAGGGAGTTATGAGCATCTCCATTGGATCACATGCTTTGGAAAGATTAACAATCCAAATTGTAAAATGACGATAGAAAATTTCAACGGGCTTTTGGGATGTCGAACGGTATCGAAATGAGACAATCTTGTCTCATTTTGAAGCTAGTCGAGTCACCATTCCAATGAGCTCAAAAGAGTCTGAATTCGACTGCTGAAGAGAGTGTTATGAAGGTTACTATTGGACAACGAGATGATGGTAAAATTCAGGACAGACGACTCTGATCCCACTTACGGATGCGCAAATGGTCTCAGAATACAAAGATTAAAGTCAGGAATGAAACAACATTAAAGTACCTTTCAGATGACCAAAAATTGACCCAATCCGACACCAAACGAGGGAGTTATGAGCATTTCCATTAGATCACATGATTTGGAAAGATTAATAATCCAAATTGGAAAATGACGATCGAGGAGTTCTAATGTGCTTTTGGGATATCAAATGGTCTCAGAATTTGCCAATCTGGTCACATTAAGAAGCTTGTCGAGTTACCATTCCAATGAGCTCAAAATAGTCTAAATTCGACCACTGATGTGAGAGTTATGAAGGTTACTATTGGACAAGGAGATGAAGGAAAAATTCAGGAGCGACGACTGCGATCGCACTTACGGATGCACAAATGGTCATAGAATACGATGATTGAATTCAAGAATCAAAGCGCACTAAAGTACCTTTCACATGACCAAAAATCGACCCAATCCGACATCAAACGATGTTGTTATGTGCATCTCCATTAGATTACATGATTTGGAAAGATTAACAATCCAAATTGGAAACCGAGAGGAGTTCCAACGTGCTTTTGGGATATCGAATGGTCTCAGAATTTGCCAATTCTTGTCCCATTAGGAAGCTTGTCGAGTTACCATTCCAATGAGCTCAAAATAGTCTAAATTCAACCATTGATGTGAGAGTTATGAAGGTTACTATTGGACAAAGATGAAGGAAAAATTCAGGAGCGACGACTGCAATTGCACTTACGGATGCACAAATGGTTTCAGAATACGATGATTGATTTCAAGAATCAAAGCGCACTAAAGTACCATTCAGATGAGTGAAAATTGACCCTATCCGACATCAAACGAGGGAGTTATGTGCATCTCCATTGGATTGAACAATTTGGAAAGATTAACAATCCAAATTGCAAAATGAAGATCGAAGAGTTCCAACGGGCTTTTGGGATATCGAACGGTCTCAGAATTAGACAATTCTGGTCTAATTGGGAAGCTTATTGAGTTACCATTCCAATGAGCTCAAAATAGTCTAAATTTGATCACTGAAACAAGAGTTATGACAGGTAACTATTGGATAAGGAGATGAAGAAAAAATTCAGGACCGATGATGGCGATCCCACTTACGGATACTCAAATGGTCTCAGAATATGACTATTCAAGTCAGGAATGAAAGATCACTAAAGCACCCTTCAGATAACCAAAAATCGACCCAATCCGACTTCAAACATGGGAGTTTTGAGCATCTCCATTGGATCACGCGATTTAGAAATATTAGCAATCCAAATTGCAAAATGACGATCAAAGAGTTCCAACGAGCTTTTGGGATATCGAATGATCTCTTAATTGGCCAATTCTGACCCATTAAGAAGCTTAACGAGTTACCATTCCAATGAGCTTAAAATAGTCTAAATTCAACCACTGAAGAGAGAGTGTGATGGTTACTATTGGACAAGGAGATGAAGGAAAAATTCAGGACCGACGACTGCGATCCCACTTACGGATGCAGAAATGGTCATCGAATACGATGATTCAAGTTGGAATGAAAGAGAAATGAAGTACCTTTCAAATGACCAAAAATTGACCCAATCCGACGTCAAATAAGGGAGTTATGAGCTTCTCCATTGGATCATGCAATTTGGAAAGATTAACAATCCAAATTGCAAAATTACTATCGAAGAGTTCCAACATGCTTTTGTGATATCGAACAGTCTCAGAATTAGACAATTCTGGTCTAATTAGGAAGCTTGTCGAGTTACCATTCCAATGAGCTCAAAATAATCTAAATTCGACCACTAATGTGAGAGTTATGAAGGTTACTATTGGACATGGAGATGAAGGAAAAATTCAGGTCCGACAACTGGGATCTGACTTACGGATGCACAAATGGTCATCGAATACGATGATTCAAGTTGGAATGAAAGAGAAATGAAGTACCTTTCAAATGACCAAAAATTGACCCAATCCGACGTCAAATAAGGGAGTTATGAGCTTCTCCATTGGATCATGCAATTTCGAAACATTGACAATTCAAATTGCAACATGACCATGGAAGAGTTCCAAAGTGCTTTTGGGATATCGAACGGTCTTAGAATTAGTGAATTCTGGTCCCTTTAGGAAGCTTGTCGAGTTACCATTCCAATGAATTCAAAATAATCTCAATTCAACCACTGAAGAGAGAGTTATGAAGGTTACTATTGGACGACGAGATTTAGGAAAAATTCAGGACAGACGACTGTAATCCCACGTACGGATGCGCAAGGTCTCGGAATTTGATGGTTCAAGTAAGGAATGAAAGAGCACTAAAGTACCATTCAGATGAGTGAAAATCGACCCCATCTGACATCAAAGGAGGGAGTTATGTGCATCTCCATTGGATTGCACAATTTGGAAAGCTTAACAATCCAAATTGTAAAATGACAATCGAAGAGTTCCAACGGGCTTTTGGGATGTCGAACGGTCTCAGAATTAGACAATTCTGGTCTAATTAGGAAGCTTGTCGAGTTACCATTCCAATGAGCTCAAAATAGTCTAAATTCGACCACTGAAACAAGAGTTATAACAGGTTACTATTGGACAAGGAGATGAAGGAAAAATTCAGGACCGACAATGGCGATCCCACTTACAGATTCTCAAATGGTCTCGGAATATGACTATTCAAGTCAGGAATGAAAGACCACTAAAGCACCCTTCAAATAACCAAAAATCGAACCAATGCGACATCAAACATGAGAGTTATGAGCATCTCCATTGGATCATGCGATTTAGAAAGATTAGCAATCCAAATTACAAAATGACGATCAAAGAGTTCCAATGGGCTTTTGGGATATCAAACGGTCTCATAATTAGCCAATTCTGGTCCCATTAGGAAGCTTGTCGAGTTACCATTCCAATGAGCTCAAAATAGTCTCAATTCAACCACTGAAGAGAGAGTTTTGAAGGTTACTATTGGACGAGGAGATGAAGGAAAAATTCAGGATAGAGGACTGCGATCCCACTTACGGATGAGCAAATGGTCATGGAATAGGACGATTCAAGTCAGGAATGAAAGAGCCCTAAAGTTCCTTTCAGATGACCAAAAATCTCCCAATCCGACATCAAACGAGGGAGTTATGAGCATCTCCATTGGATCCATTCCAATCAGGTCAAAATTGTCTAAATTGAACCAATGAAGAGAGAGTTATGAAGGTTACTATTGGACAAGGAGATGAAGGGAAAATTTTGGGCTGATGACTACGATGCCACCTACGGATGTGCAAATGGTCTCGAAATACGACAAGTCAAGATAGGAATGAAATAGCACTAAATTACCTTTCAGATGTCCAAAAATTGACCCAATCCGACATCAATGAGGGAGTTATGAGCATCTTCATTGGATCGCGCGATTTGGAAATATTAACAATCCAAATTACAAAATGATGATGGAAGAGTTCCTACGTGCTTTTGGGATATCGAACGGTCTCGGAATTAGCCAATTCTAGTCTTATTAGGACGGTTGTCGAGTTACCTTTCTAATGAGCTCAAAACAGTCTAAATTCAACCAATGAAGAGAGAGTTATGAAGGTTACTATGGGATAAGGAGATCAAGGAAAAATTCAGGACCGAAAAACTGCGATCCCACTTACGAATGCGGAAATGTTCTCGGAATGTGGCGATTATAGCTAGGAATGAAAGAGCACTAAAGTACCTTTCAGATGACGATAAATTAACCCAATCTGACATCAAATGAGGGAATTATGAGCATCTCCGTTGGATCACAAGATTTGGAAAGATTAACAATCCAAATTGCAAAATGACGATCGAAGAGTTCCAACGTGCTTTTGGGATATCGAACGGTCTCATAATTAGACAATTATGGTCTCATCAGGAAGCCTATAAAGTTATCATTCCAATGAGCTCTTAATAGTATAAATTTTCCCACTGAAGAGAGAGTTATGAAGGTTTCTATTGGACATGGAGATGAAGGAAAAATTCAGGAGCGACGACTGCGATCCCACTTACGGATGCGCAAATGGTCTCGGAAAGCAACCATTGAAATCAAGAATCAAAGCGCACTAAAGTACCTTTCAGATGACCAAAAATTGACCCAATCCGACAGCAAAAGAGGTTGTTATGTGCATCTCCATTTGATTATGTGATTTGGAAAGATTAACTATCCAAGTTGCAAAATGATGATCGAAGAGTTCCAACGGGCTTTTGGGATGTCGAACAGTCTCGAAATTAGACAATTCTAGTCTCATTATGAAGCTAGTCGAGTTACCATTCCAATGAGCTCAAAATAGTCTGAATTCGACTATTGAAGAGAGAGTTATGAAGGTTACTATTGGACAAGGAGATGAAGGAAAAATTTAGGACCGACGACTACGATCCCACCTACGAATGCGCAAATGGTCTCGAAATACGATGATTCAAGTCAGAAATGAAAGGGCACTAAAGTACCTTTCTGATGACCCTAAATCGACCGAATCCGACATCAAATGAGGGAGTTATGAGAATCTCCATTGGATCACACGATTTGTAAAGATTAACAATCCAAATTGCCAAATGACGAACGAGGAGTTCCAACGGGCTTTTGGGATGTCGAACGGTCTCAGAATTAGAAAATTCTTGTCTAATTAGGAAGCTTGTTGAGTTACCATTCCAATGAGCTCAAAATAATCTAAATTCGACCACTGATGTGTGAGTTATGAAGGTTACTATTGGACAAGGAGATGAAGGAAAAATTCACGACCGATGACTACGATCCCACTTACGGATGTGGAAATGGTCTCGGAATATGACGATTCAAGTTAGGAATGAAAGAGCACTAAAATAACTTTCAGATGACCAACAATTGACCCAATCCGACATCAAATGAGGGAGTTATGAGCTTCTCCGTTGGATTGTGCGATTTTGAAATCTTAATAATTCAAATTGCAAAATGACCATGGAAGAGTTCCAAAGTGCTTTTGGGATATCGAACGATCTCAGAATTAGCGAATTCTGGTCCCATTAGGAGGCCTGTCGAGTTACCATTCCAATGAACTCAAAATAGTCTCAATTCGACCCCTGAAGAGAGAGTTATGAAGGTTACTATTGGACGAGGAGATGAAGGAAAAATTCAAGACAGATGACTGTGATCCCACTTACGGAAGAGCAAATGGTCACGGAATAGGCCGATTCAAGTTAGGATTGAAAGAGGCCTAAAGTACCTTTCAGATGACTAAAAATCTACCCAACCCGACATCAAACGAGGGAGTTATGAGCATCTCCATTGGATCGTGCAATTTGGAAGCATTAACAATCCAAATTGCAAAATGACGATCGAAGAGTTTCAACGTGCTTTTGGGATATCGAACGGCCTCAAAATTTGACAATTCTGGTCTCATTAGGAAGTTGTCGAGTTACCATTCCAATGAGCTCAAAATTGTCTAAATTCGACCAATGAAGAGAGAGTTATGAAGGTTACTATTGGACAAGGAGATGAAGGGAAAATTCAGGGCCGACGATTGTGATCCCACCTATGGATTCGCAAATGGTCTTGGAATATGACAATTCAAGTCAGGAATGAAAGAGCTCTAAATTAACTTTCAGATGACCAAAATTCGACCCAATCCGACATCAAATGAGGGAGTTATGAGCAACTCCGTTGGATCGCGTGATTTGGAAAGATTAAGAATCTAAATTGTAAAATGACAATGGAAGAGTTCCGACATGCTTTTACGATATTGAACAGTCTCAGAATTAGGCAATTCTGGTCCCATTAGGATGGCTGTCGAGTTACCATTCCAATGAGCTCAAAATAGTCTAAATTCGACCACTAAAGAGAGAGTTATGAAGGTTACTATGAGACAAGGAGATGAAGGAAAAATTCAGGACCGAATACTGCGATCCCATTTACGGATGCACAAATGTTCTCAGAATGTGGCGATTCAAGTCATGAATGAAACAGTATTAAAGTACCTTTCAGATGACCAAAAATTGACCCAATCTGACACCAAACGAGGGAGTTATGAGCATTTCCGTTCGATCACACGATTTTGAAAGATTAACAATCCAAATTGTAAAATGATGATTGAGGAGTTCCAACGTGCTTTTGGGATATCGAATGGTCTCAGAATTAGCCAATTCTGGTCCATTAGGAAGCTTGTCTAGTTACCATTCCAATGAGCTCAAAATAGTCTAAATTCAACCAATGATGTGAGAGTTATGAAGTTTGCTATTGGACAAGGAGATGAAGGAAAAATTCAGGACCAACGACTACGATCCCACTTACGGATGCACAAATGATCTCGGAATACGATGATTCAAATCAGAAATGAAAGGGCACTAAAGTACCTTTCAGATGACCATAAATTGACTGAATCCGACATCAAATGAGGGAGTTATGAGCATTTCCATTGGATCACGCGATTTGGAAAGATTAACAATCCAAATTGCAAAATGACGATCAAAGAGTTTCAACGTGCTTTTGGGATATCGAACGGTGTCAGAATTTTCCAATTCTGGTCCCTTTAGGAAGGAATTACCTCCAGTGAGCTCAAAATAGTCTAAATTCGACCACTGAAGAGTGAGTTATAAAGGTTACTATTGGACAAGGAGATGAAGGAAAAATTCAGGACGATGACTACGATCCCACTTATGGATGCGCAAGTGGTCTCGGAAGACGATGATTCAAGTCAAGAATGAAAGAGCACTAAAGTACCATTCAGATGAGTGAAAATTGACCCAATCTAACATCAAACGAGGGAGTTATGTGCATCTCCGTTGGATTGTGCAATTTTGAAACATTCACAGTTCAAATTGCAAAATGACCATGGAAGTGTTCCAAAGTGCTTTTGGGATATTGAACGGTCTCAGAATTAGCGAATTCTAGTCCCATTAGGAAGCTTGTCGAGTTACCATTCCAATGAACTCAAAATTATGTCAATTCGACCCCTGAAGAGAGAGTTATGAAGGTTATTATTGAACGAGGAGATGAAGGAAAAATTCAGGACAGACGACTGCAATCCCACTTACGGATGAGCAAATGGTCACGGAATAGGACGATTCAAGTTAGGAATGAAAGAGCACTAAATTACCTTTCAGATGACCAAATTTGATACAATCCAACATCAAATGAGGGAGTTATGAGCATCTCCGTTGGATCGCGCGATTTGGAAAGATTAACAATCCAAATTGGAAAATGACGATGGAAGAGTTCCTATGTGCTTTTGGGATACCGAACGGTCTCAGAATTAGCCAATTCTGGTCCCATTAGGACGGTTGTCGAGTTACCATTCCAATCAGCTCAAAATAGTCTAAATTCAACAACCGACGGGAGAGTCATGAAGGCTACAATGGGACAAGGAGATGAAGGAAAAATTCATGACCGAAAACTACGATCCCACTTACAGATGTGCAAATGTTCTCAGAATGCCACAATTTAAGTCAAGAATGAAAGAGCAGTAAAGTCCCTTTCAGATGGCCATAAATTAACCCAATCCGACATCAAATGAGGGAGTTATGAGCATCTCCATTGGATCACGTAATGTGGAAAGATTAACAATCCAAATTGCAAAATGACGATCGTAGTGTTCCAACGTGCCTTTGGGATATCGAACGGTCTCAGAATTAGACAATTCAGGTCTCATCAGGAAGCCTATCGAGTTATCATTCTAATGAGCTCTTAATAATATAAATTTGACCACGGAAGAGAGAGTTATGAAGATTACTATTGGACAAGGAGATGAAAGAAAAATTCAGGTACCACAGCTGCGATCCCACTTACGGATGTGCAAATGGTCTCGGAATACAACAATTGAAGTCAAGAATCAAAGCACACAAAAGTACCTTTCGGATGACCAAAAATTGACCCAATCTGACATCAAACGAGGGTGTTATGTGCATCCGCATTAGATTACGCGATTTGGAAAGATTAACAATCCAAATTGTAAAATGAAGATCGAAGAGTTCCAACAGACTTTTGGGATGTCGAACAGTCTCAAAATTAGACAATTCTAGTCCCATTATGAAGCTAGTCGAGTTACCATTCCAATGAGCTCAAAATAGTCTACATTCGACCACCAAGAGAGAGTTATGAAGGTTACTATTGGACAAGGAGATGAAGGAAAAATTCGGAGACGATGCGATCCCACTTATGGATGCGCAAATGGTTCTCGAAATACAATGACCCCAAAATAGTCTAAATTCACCAAGAGTTATGAAGGAAATTTTTAGGACCAATGACTGTGATCCCACTTACGGATGCACAAATGGTCAAGAAATACGATGATTCTATGTAGGAATGAAGGATCACTAAAATACCTTTCAGATGATAAAAAATTGACCTAATCTGACATCAAACAAGGGAGTTATGAGAGCATCCGTTGGATCGCGCAATTTGGAAAGATTAACAATCCAAATTGCAAAATGACGATTAAAGAGTTCCTAAGAGCTTTTGGGATATTGAACGGTCTCAGAATTAGCCAATTCTAGTCCCATTAGGACGGTTGTTGAGTTACCATTCCAAGGTGCTCAAAATTGTCTAAATTCGACCACTGAAGAGAGAGTTATGAAGGCTACAATGGGACAAGGAGATGAAGGAAAAATTCATGACCGAAAACTACGATCCCACTTACAGATGTGCAAATGTTCTCAGAATGCCACAATTTAAGTCAAGAATGAAAGAGCAGTAAAGTCCCTTTCAGATGGCCATAAATTAACCCAATCCGACATCAAATGAGGGAGTTATGAGCATCTCCATTGGATCACGTAATGTGGAAAGATTAACAATCCAAATTGCAAAATGACGATCGTAGTGTTCCAACGTGCCTTTGGGATATCGAACGGTCTCAGAATTAGACAATTCAGGTCTCATCAGGAAGCCTATCGAGTTATCATTCTAATGAGCTCTTAATAATATAAATTTGACCACGAAAGAGAGAGTTATGAAGATTACTATTGGACAAGGAGATGAAAGAAAAATTCAGGTACCACAGCTGCGATCCCACTTACGGATGTGCAAATGGTCTCGGAATACAATAATTGAAGTCAAGAATCAAAGCACACAAAAGTACCTTTCGGATGACCAAAAATTGACCCAATCTGACATCAAACGAGGGTGTTATGTGCATCCGCATTAGATTACGCGATTTGGAAAGATTAACAATCCAAATTGTAAAATGAAGATCGAAGAGTTCCAACAGACTTTTGGGATGTCGAACAGTCTCAAAATTAGACAATTCTAGTCCCATTATGAAGCTAGTCGAGTTACCATTCCAATGAGCTCAAAATAGTCTACATTCGACTACTGAAGAGAGAGTTATGAAGGTTACTATTGGACAAGGAGATGATGGTAAAATTCAGGACAGACGACTGCGATCTAACTTATGGATGCGCAAATGGTATCAGAATACAAAGATTCAAGTCAGGAATGAAACAACATTCAAGTACCTTTCAGATGACATAAAATTGACCCAATCCGACACCAAATGAGGGAGTTATGAGCATTTCCATTGGATCACACGATTTTGAAAGATTAACAATCCAAATTGGAAAATGATGATCGAGGAGTTCCAACATGCTTTTAGGATATCGAATGGTCTCAGAATTGGCTAATTTTGGTCCCTTTCGAAAGCTTGTCAAGTTACCATTCCAATGTGTTCAAAATAGTCTAAATTCAACCACTGATGTGAGAGTTGTGAAGGTTACTATTAGAGAAGGAGATGAATAAAAAATTCATGACCAACAACTACAATCCCACTTACGGATGCGCAAATATGGTCCCGGAATACGATGATTCAAGTCAGAAATGAAGGGGCACTAAAGTACCTTTCAGATGACCATAAATTGACCGAATCTGACATCAAATGAGGGAGTTATGAGCATCTCCATTAGATCACTTGATTTGGAAAGATTAACAATCCAAATTGCAAAATGATGATTGAAGTGTTCAAACGTGCTTTTGGGATATCGAACGGTGTCAGAATTTGCCAATTCTGGTCCCATTGGGATGGAGATACCATTCCAATGAGCTCAAAATAGTCTAAATTTGACCACTAAAGAGAGAGTTATCAAGGTTACTATTGGACAAGGAGATGAAGGAAACATTCAGGACACTGACTGTGATCCCACTTATGGATGCGCAAATGGTCTTCGAATACGATGATTCAAGTCAGGAATGAAAAAGCACTAAAGTACCATTCAGATGAGTGAAAATCGACCCAATCTGACATCAAATGAGGGAGTTATGTGCATCTCCGTTGGATTGCACAATTTGGAAAGATTAACACCATCTAAATTGCAAAATGATGATTGAAGAGTTCCAACGGGCTTTTGGGATGTCGAACGGTCTCAGAATTAGACTATTTTGGTCTAATTAAGAAGCTTGTCGAGCTACCATTCCAATGAGCTCAAAATAGTCTAAATTCGACCACTAATGTGTGAGTTATGAAGGTTACTATTGGACAAGGAGTTGAAGGAAAAATTCAGGACCGATGACTATGACCCACTTATGGATGTTGAAATGTTCTCGGAATATGACGATTCAAGTCAGGAATGAAAGAGCACTAAAGTAACTTTCAGATGACCAAAAATTGACCCAATCTGACGTCAAATGATGGAGTTATGTGCTTCTTCGTTGGATCGTGCCATTTCGAAAGATTAACAATTCAAATTGCAAAATGACAATGGAAGAGTTCCAAAGTACTTTTGGGATATCGAATGGTCTCATAATTAGCAAATTTTGGTCCCATTAGGAAGCTTGTCGAGTTACCAATCTAATGAAATCAAAATAGTCTCAATTCGACCCCTTAAGAGAGAGTTATGAAGGTTACTATTGGATGAGGAGATGAAGGAAAAATTCAGGACAGACAACTGCGATCCCACTTACGGATGAGTAAATGGTCTCGAAATACGATGATTCAAGTCAGAAATGAAAGGGCACTAAAGTACCTTTCAGATGACCATAAATTGACCGAATCCGACATCAAATGAGGGAGTTATGAGCATCTCCATTAGATCACTTGATTTGGAAAGATTAACAATCCAAATTGCAAAATGACGATCGAAGAGTTCAAACGTGCTTTTGGGATATCGAACGGTGTCAGAATTTACCAATTCTGGTCCCATTGGGATGGAGATACCAATCGAATGAGCTCAAAATAGTCTAAATTCGACCACTAGAGAGAGAGTTATCAAGGTTACTATTGGGCAAGGAGATGAAGGAAAAATTCAGGATGATGACTGTGATCCCACTTACGGATGCGCAAATGGTCTTCGAATGCGATAATTCAAGTCAGGAATGGAAGAGCACTAAAGTACCATTCAGATGAGTGAAAATCAACCCAGTCCGACATCAAACGAGGGAGTTATGTGCATCTCTCCATTAGATTATGCGATTTGGAAAGATTAACAATCCAAATTGCAAAATGACGATCGAAGAGTTCAAACGTGCTTTTGGGATATCGAACGGTGTCAGAATTTACCAATTCTGGTCCCATTGGGATGGAGATACCAATCGAATGAGCTCAAAATAGTCTAAATTCGACCACTAGAGAGAGAGTTATCAAGGTTACTATTGGGCAAGGAGATGAAGGAAAAATTCAGGATGATGACTGTGATCCCACTTACGGATGCGCAAATGGTCTTCGAATGCGATAATTCAAGTCAGGAATGGAAGAGCACTAAAGTACCATTCAGATGAGTGAAAATCAACCCAGTCCGACATCAAACGAGGGAGTTATGTGCATCTCTCCATTAGATTATGCGATTTGGAAAGATTAACAATCCAAATTGCAAAATGACGATCGAAGAGTTCCAACGGGCTTTTGGGATGTCGAACGGTCTCGAAATTAGACAATTCTAGTCTCATTATGAAGCTAGTCGAGTTACCATTCCAATGAGCTCAAAATAGTCTGAATTCGACTACTGAAGAGAGAGTTATGAAGGTGACTATTCGACAAGTAGATGACGGTAAAATTCAGGACAGACAATTGCGATCCCAGTTACGGATGGGCAAATGGTCTCGGAATACAAAGATTCAAGTCAGGAATGAAACAGCATTAAAGTACCTTTCATATGACCAAAAATTGACCCAATCCGACACCAAACAAGGGAGTTATGAGCATTTTCGTTGGATCATGTGATTTGGAAAGATTAATAATCCAGATTGGAAAATGACGATTGAGGAGTTCCAACGTGCCTTTAGGATATCGAATGGTCTTAGAATTAGTCAATTTTGGTTCCATTAGGAAGCTTGTTGAGTTACCATTCCAATGAGCTTTAAATAGTCTAAATTTGACCACTGATGTGAGAGTTATGAGGGTTACTATTGGACATGGAGATAAAGGAAAAGTTCAGGACCGACGACTACGATCCCACTTACGGATGCGCAAATGGTCTCAGAATACGATGATTCAAAAGGCACTAAAGTACCTTTCAGATGACCATAAATCGACCGAATCTGGCATCAAATGGAGTTATGAGCATCCCCATAGGATCGCACGATTTGGAAAGATTAACAATCCAAATTACAAAATGACGATCGAAGAGTTCCAACGGGCTTCTCGGATATCGAACGGTGTTAGAATTTGCTAATTATGGCCCCATTAGGAAGGAGTTACCATTCCAATGAGCTCAAAATAGTCTAAATTCGACAACTTAAGAGAGAGTTATGAAAGTTACTATTGGACAAGGAGATGAAGAAAAAATTCAGGATGATGACTGCGATCCCACTTACGGATGCACAAATGGTCTCGGAATATGATGATTCAAGTCAGGAATGGAAGAGCACTAAATTACCATCCAGATGAGTGAAAATCGTCCCAATCCGACACCAAACGAGGGAGTTATGTGCATCTCCATTGGATTGCACAATTTGGAAAGATTAACAATCCAATTACAAAATGACAATTAAAGAGTTCTAACGGGCTTTTGGGATGTCAAACGTTCTCAGAATTAGACAATTGTGGTCTAATTAGGATGCTTGTCGAGTTACCATTCCAATGAGCTCAAAATTGTCTAAATTCGACCACTGATGTGTGAGTTATGAAGGTTACTATTGGACAAGAAGATGAAGGAAAAATTTAGGATTGATGCGTACAGCCCCACTTACAGATGTGAAAATGGTCTCGGAATTGGACGATTCAAGTCAGGAATGAAAGAGCCCTAAACTACCTTTCAGATGACCAAAAATCTACCAAATCCGACATCAAACGAGGGAGTTATGAGCACCTCCATTGGATCATGCAATTTGGAAAGATTAACAATCCAAATTGCAAAATGACGATCGAAGAGTTCCGACGTGCTTTTGGGATATCGAACGGTCTCAGAATTAGACGGTTCGGGTCTCATTAGGAAGTTGTCAGTTACCATTCCAATGAGCTCAAAATTGTCTAAATTCGACCAATGAAGAGAAAGTTATGAAGGTTACTTTTGGACAAGGAGATGAAGGGAAAATTCAGAGCCTGCGAATGCGATCCCACCAACGGATGTACAAATGGTCTCAGAAAATGACGATTCAAGTCAGGAATGAAAGAGCATTAAATTACCTTTCTGATGACCAAAAATCGACCCAATCCGACCTCAAATGAGGGAGTTATGAGCATCTCCATTGGATCACGTGATTTGGAAAGATTAACAATCCAAATTGCAAAAAGACGATGGAAGAGTTCCTACGTGCTTTTGGGATATCGAACGGTCTCAGAATTAGTCAATTCTGGTCCCATTAGTATGGTTTTTGAGTTACCATTCCAATGAGCTCAAAATAGTCTAAATTTGACCACTAAACGGAGAGTTATGAAGGTTACTATGGGACAAGGAGATGAAGGAAAAATTCAGGACCAAAAACGGTGATCCCACTTACGGATGCGCAAATGTTCTCGGAACACGGCGATTCAAGTCAGGAGTGAAAGAGCACTAATGTAACTTTCAGATGACCATAAATTAACCCAATCTGATATCAAATGAGGGAGTTACGCGCATCTCCGTTGGATCGCACGATTTGGAAAGATTAACAATCCAAATTGCAAAATGACAGTCGAAGAGTTCCAACGGGCTTTTGGGATACTGAACGGTCTCAGAATTAGGCAATTCTGGTCCTTTTTGGAACCTTCTCGAGTTACCATTCCAATGGGATCAAAATAGTCTAAATTCGACCACTGAAGAGAGAGTTATGAAGGTTACTATTGGACTAGAAGATAAAGGAAAAATTTAGGATAGACGACTGTCATCCCACTTTCGGATGAGCAAATGGTCACGGAATAGGATGATTTAAGTCAGGAATGAAAGAGCCCTAAAGTACCTTTCAGATGACCAAAAATCTACCCAATCTGACATCAAACGAGGGAGTTATGAGCATCTCCATTGGATCGTGCAATTTGAAAAGATTAACAATCCAAATTGCAAAATGACGATCGAAGAGTTCCGACGTGCTTTTGGGATATCGAACAGTCTCAGAATTAGACAATTCTTGTCTCATTAGGAAGTTGTCGAGTTACCATTCCATTGAGCTTTAAATTTCTTAAAGTCAACCAATGAAGAGAGAGTTATGAAGGTTACTATTGGACAAGTAGAAGAAGGGAAAATTTAGGGCCGATGACTGCGATTCCACCTACGGATGCACAAATGGTCTGACGTTTCAACTCAGGAATGAAAGAGGACTAAAGTACCTTTCAGATGACCAAAAATTGACGCAATCCGACATCAAATGAGGGAGTTATGAGCATCTCCATTGGATCACGCGATTTAAAAAGATTAACAATCCAAATTGCAAAATGACGATGGAAGAGTTCCTACGTGCTTTTGGGGTATGGAACGGTCTCAGAATTAACCAATTCTGGTCCCATTAGGATGGTTGTTGATTTACCATTCCAATGTGCTCAAAATAGTCTAAATTCGACCACTGAAGAGAGAGAGTTATGAAGGTTACTATGGGACAAGGAGATGAAGGAAAAATTCAGGACCAAAAACGGTGATCCCACTTACGGATGCGCAAATGTTCTCGGAACACGGCGATTCAAGTCAGGAGTGAAAGAGCACTAATGTAACTTTCAGATGACCATAAATTAACCCAATCTGATATCAAATGAGGGAGTTATGAGCATCTCCGTTGGATCGCTCGATTTGGAAAGATTAACAATCCAAATTGCAAAATGACGATCGAAGAGTTCCAATGTGCTTTTAGGATATCGAACAGTCTCAGACTTAGACAATTCGGGTCTCATTAGGAAGCCTATCAAGTTATCATTCCAATGAGCTCTTAATAGTATAAATTTGACCACTGAAGAGAGAGTTATGAAGGTTTCTATTGGACAAGGAGATGAAGGAAAAATTCAGGAGCGACGACCGTGATCCCACTTACGGATGCGCAAATGGTCTTGGAATACGACGATTGAAGTCAAGAATCAAAGCGCAGTAAAGTACCTTTTAGATGACCAAAAATTAACCCAATCTGACATCAAACGAGGGTGTTAGGTGCATCTCCATTAGATTACGCGATTTGGAAAGATTTACAATCCAAATTGCAAAATGACAATCAAAGCGTTCCAACGGGCTTTTGGGATGTCGAACGGTCTCGAAATTAGACAATTCTAATCTCATTATGAAGCTTGTTGAGTTACCATTCCAATGAGCTCTAAATAATCTGAATTCGATTACTGAAGAGAGATTTATGATGGCTACTATTGGACAAGGAGATGATGGTAAAATTCAGGACAGACAACTGAGATCCCACTTACGATGCGCAAATGGTCTCGGAATACAAAGATTCAAGTCAGGAATGAAACGTTATTAAAGTACCTTTCAGATGATGAAAAATCGAACCATTCCAATACTAAACGAGGGAGTTATGAGCATTTCCATTGGATCATGCGATTTGAAAAGATTAACAATTCAAATTGGAAAATGACGATCGGGGTGTTCCAACGTACTTTTGGGATATCGAATAGTCTCAGAATTAGCCAATTCTAGTCTCATTAGGAAGCTTGTCGAGTTACCACTCCAATGAACTCAAAATAGTCTAAATTCGACCACTGATGTGAGAGTTACGATGTTACTATTGGACAAGGAGATGAAGGAAAAATTCAGGACCTACAACTACGATCCCACTTACGGATGCGCAAATGGTCTCGGAATACGATGATTCAAGTCAGAAATGAAAGGGCACAAAAGAACCTTTTAGATGACTATAAATTGACTTAATCCGACATCAAATGAGGGAGTTATGAGCATCTCCATAGGATTACGCAATTTGGAAAGATTAACAATCCAAATTGCAAAATGACATTCGAAGAGCTCCAACGTGCATTTGGGATATCGAACGGTGTCAAAATTTGCCAATTCTGATCCCATTAGGAAGGAGTTACCATTCTAATGAGCACAAAATAGTCTAAATTCAACCACTGATGCGTGAGTTATGAAGGTTACCATTGGACAAGGAGGTGAAGAAAAAATTCAGGACTGACGATTACGATCCCACTTACCGATGTGGAAATTGTCTCGGAATATGACGATTCAAGTTAGGAATGAAAGAGCACTAAAGTAACTTTCAGATGACCAAAAATCGACCCAATCCGACATCAAATGAGGGAGTTATGATCTTCTCCGTTGGATCACGCGATTTCGAAAGATCAATAATTCAAATTGCAAAATGGCCATGGAAGAGTTCCAAAGTGCTTTTGGGATATCGAACGGTCTCAAAATTAGCGAATTCTAGTCCTATTAGGAAGCTTCTCGAGTTACCATTCCAATCAGCTCAAAATAGTCTCAATTCGACCATCGAAGAGAGAGTTATGAAGGTTTCTATTGGATAAGGAGATGAAGGAAAAATTCCGGACAAACGACTGTGATCCTACTTATGGATGAGCAAATTGTCACGGAATAGGATGATTCAAGTCAGGAATGAAAGAGCCCTAAACTACCTTTCAGATGACTAAAAATCTTCCGAATCTGACATCAAACGAGGGAGTTATGATCATCTCCATTGGATCATGCAATTTGGAAAGATTAACAATCCAAATTGCAAAATGATGATTGAAGAGTTTCGACGTGCTTTTAGGATATCGAACGGTGTCAGAATTAGACTATTCGGATCTCATTAGGAAGTTGTCGAGTTACCATTCAAATGAGCTCAAAATTGTCTAAATTCGACTAATGAAGAGAGAGTTATAAAGGTTACTATTGGACAAGGAGATGAAGGGAAAATTCAGAGCCTGCGAATGCGATCCCACCAATGGATGCACAAATGGTCTCAGAATACGACGATTCAAGTCAGGAATGAAAGAGCATTAAATTACCTTTCAGATGACCAAAAATCAACCCAATCCGACATCAAATGAGGGAGTTATGAGCATCTCCATTGGATCGCATGATTTGGAAAGATTAGCAATCCAAATTGCAAAATGACGATGGAAGAGTTCCTACCTTCTTTTGAGATATCGAACGGTCTCAGAATTAGCCAATTCTGGTCCCATTAGTATGGTTTCCGAGTTACCATTCCAATGAGCTCAAAATAGTCTAAATTTGACCACTGAACGGAGAGTTATGAAGGTTACCATGGGACAAGGAGATGAATGAAAAATTCAAGACCGAAAACGGTGATCCCACTTACGGATGCGCAAATGTTTTCGGAATGTGACGATTCAAGTCAGGAGTGAAAGAGCACTAAAGTACCTTTCATATGACCATAAATTAACCCAATCTGAGATCAAATGAGGGAGTTATGTACATCTCCGTTGGATCGCATGATTTGGAAAGATTAACAATCGAAATTGCAAAATGACGATCGAAGAGTTGCAACGTCCTTTTAGGATATCGAGCAGTCTCAGAATTAGACAATTTTGGTCTCATCAGGAAGCCTATCAAGTTATCATTCCAATGAGCTCTTAATAGTATAAATTAGACCACTGAAGAGAGAGTTATGAAGGTTTCTACTGGATAAGGAGATGAAGGAAAAATTCAGGAGCGACAACCGCGATCCCACTTACGGATGCACAAATGGTCTCGGAATACAACGATTGAAGTCAAGAATCAAAGCACAGTAAAGTACCTTTCAGATGACCAAAAATTGACCCAATCCGACATCAAACGTGGGTGTTATGTGCATCTCCATTAGATTACACGATTTGGAAAGATTTACAATCCAAATTGCAAAATGACGATCGAAGAGTTCCAACGGGCTTTTAGGATGTCGAACGGTCTTGAAATTAGACAATTCTAGTCTCATTATGAAGCTAGTCGAGTTACCATTCCAATGAGCTCAAAATAGTCTGAATTCGACTACTGAAGAGAGAGTTATGAAGGTTACTATTGGATAAAGAGATGATGGTAAAATTCATGACAGACGACTGCGATCCCACTTACGGATGCGCAATTGTTCTCGGAATACAAAGATTCAAGTCAGGAATGAAACAACATTAAAATACCTTTCAGATGAAAAAATATTGATCCAATCTGACACCTAACGAGGGAGTTATGAGCATTTTCATTGGATCATGTGATTTGGAAAGATTAACAATCCAAATTGGAAAATGACGATCAGGGAGATCCAACGTGCTTTTGGGATATCAAATGGTCTTAGAATTAGCCAATTCTGGTCCCATTAGGAAGCTTGTCGAGTTACCATTCCAATGTGCTTAAAATAGTCTAAATTCGACCACTGATGTGAGAGTTATGAGGTTACTATTTTACAAGGAGATGAAGGAAAAATTCAGGACTGACGACTACGATCCCACTTACAGATACGCAAATGGTCTCGAAATATGATGATTCAAGTCAGAAATGAAAGGGCACTAAAGTACCTTTTAGATGACCATAAATCGACTGAGTCTGACATCAAATTATGGAGTTATGAGCATCTCCATAGGATCGTGCGATTTAGAAAGATTAACAAACTAAATTGCAAAATAACGATCAAAGAGTTCCAACGTGCTTTTGTGATATCGAACGGTGTTAGAATTTGCCAATTCTGACCCATTAGGAAGGAGTTACCATTCTAATGAGCTCAAAATAGTCTAAATTCGACCACTGAAGAGAGAGTTATGGAGGTTACTACAAGGAGATGAAGGAAAAATTAAGGACGTTGACTGCGATCCCACTTACGGATGCACAAATGGTCTCGGAATACGATGATTCAAGTCAGGAATGAAAGAGCACTAAAGTACCTTTCAGATGACCAAATATTGACCCAATCCGACTTCAAACAAGTGAGTTATGTGCATCTCCGTTGGATTGCCCAATTTGGAAAGATTAACAATCCAAATTGTAAAATGACGATCAAAGAGTTCCAACGGGCCTTTGGGATATCGAATGGTCTCATAATTAGTGAATTTTGGTCCCATTAGGAAGCTTGTCGAGTTACCATTCCAATGAGCTCAAAATAGTCTAAATTCGACCACTGATGTGTGAGTTATGAAGGTTACTATTGGACAAGGAGATGAAGGAAAAATTCAGGACCGACGACTATGATCCCACTTACGGATGTTGAAATGGTCTCAGAATATGACGATTTAAGTCAGGAATGAAAGATCACTAAAGTAACTTTCAGATGACCAAAAATTGACCCAATCCGACGTCAAATGAGGGAGTTATGAGCTTCTCCATTGGATCGCGCAATTTTGAAACATTAACAATTTAAATTGTAAAATGACCATGGAAGAGTTCCAAAGTGCTTTTGGTATATCGAACAGTCTCAAAATTAGTGAATCCTGGTCCCATTAGGAAGCTTGTCGAGTTACCATTCCAACGAACTCAAAATAGTCTCAATTCGACCACTGAAGAGAGAGTTATGAAGGTTACTATTGGACGAGGAGATGAAGGAAAAATTCATGATAGACGACTGCGATCCCACTTCCGGATGAGCAAATGGTCACAGAATAGGTCGATTCAAGTTAGGAATGAAAGAGCCCAAACATACCTTTCAGATGACCAAAAATCTACCCAATCCGACATCAAATGAGCGAGTTATGAGCTTCTCCATTAAATCATGCAATTTGGAAAGATTAACAATCCAAATTGCAAAATGACGATCGAAGAGTTCCGACGTACTTTTGGGATATCGAACAGTCTCAGAATTAGACAATTCTGATCTTATTAGGAAGTTGTCGAGTTACCATTCCAATGAGCTCAAATTTGTCTACATTCAACCAATGAAGAGAGAGTTATGAAGGTTACTATTGGAAAGGGAGATGAAGGGAAGATTTAGGGCCGACGACTGCGATGCCACCTATGGATGCCCAAATGGTCTCAGAATATGACGATTCAAGTCAGGAATGAAAGAGCACTAAATTACCTTTCATATGACCAAAAATCAACATAATCCGACATCAAATGAGGGAGTTATGAGCAACTCCGTTGGATCGCGTGATTTGGAAAGATTAACAATCCAAATTGCAAAATGACGATGGAAGAGTTCTCACATGCTTTTGGGATATCGAGCGGTCTCATAATTAGCCAATTCTAGTCCCATTAGTATGGTTGTCGAGTTACCATTCCAATGAGCTCAAAATAGTCTAAATTTGACCACTGAATGGAGAGTTATGAAGGTTACTATGGGACAAGGAGTGAAAGAAAAATTCAGGACCGAAAACTGCGATCCCACTTACAGATGCGCAAATTTTCTCAGAATATGACGATTGAAGTCAAGAATCATAGTGTAGTAAAGTACCTTTCAGATGACCAAGAATTGGCCCAATCTGACATCAAACGAGGGTGTTATGTGCATCTCCATTAGATTACGCAATTTGGAAAGATTTACATCCAAATTGTAAAATGATGATCGAAGAGTTCCAGCGGGCTTTTGGGATGTCGAACGGTCTTGAAATTAGACAATTCTAGTCTCATTATGAAGCTAGTCGAGTTACCATTCCAATGATCTTAAAATAGTCTGAATTCGACTACTAAAGAGAGAGTTATGAAGGTTAATATTGGACAAGGAGATGATGGTAAAATTCAGGACATACGACTGCGATCCCACTTACGGATGTGTAAATGGTCTCAAAATATAAAGATTCAAGTCCGGAATGAAACAGCATTAAAGTACCTTTCAGATGACCAAAAATCGATCCAATCCGACACCAAACGAGGGAGTTATGAGCATTTCTATTGGATCATGCGATTTGGAAAGATTAACAATCCAAAAGTGCTTTTGGCATATTGAATGGTCTCAAAATTATCCAATTCTGGTCCCATTAGGAAGCTTGTCGAGTTACCATTCCAATGAACTCAAAATAGTCTAAATTTGACCACTGATGTGAGAGTTATGAAGGTTACTATTGGACAAGGAGATGAAGGAAAATTTCAGGACCGACGACTACGATCCTACTTACGGATGTGCAAATGGTCTCGAAATACGATGATTCAAGTCATAAATGAAAGGGCACTAAAGTACCTTTCAGATGACCATAAATCGACCGAATCTGACATCAAACGACGGCGTTATGAGCATCTCCATTGGATCACGCCATTCGGAAAGATTAACAATCCAAATTGTAAAATGACGATCGAAGAGTTCCAACGTGCTTCTCGGATATTGAACGGTGTCAGAATTTGCCAATTCTGGTCCCACAAGGATGGAGTTACCATTCTAATGAGCTTAAAATAGTCTAAATTCGACCGCTGAAGAGAGAGTTATGAAGGTTACTATTGAACATGGAGATGAAGGAAAAATTCAGGATGATGGCTGCTATCCCCCTTATAGATGTGTAAATGGTCTCAGAATACGATGATTCAAGGTAGGAATGAAAGAGCACTAGAGTACCATTCAGATGAGTGAAAATTGACCCAATCCGACATTAAACAAGGGAGTTATGTGCATCTCTGTTGGATTGCGTAATTTGGAAAGATTAACAATCCAAATTGCAAAAGGATGATCGAAGAGTTCCAACGGTCTTTTGGGATGTTGAATGGTATCAGAATTAGACAATTCCATTCTAATTAGGAAGCTTGTCAAGTTACCATTCCAATGAGCTCAAAATAGTATAAATTCAGCCACTGATATGTGAGTTATGAAGGTTACTATTGGACAAGGAGATGATGGAAAAATTCAAGACTGATGACTACGATCCCAGTTACGGATGTGCAAATGGCCTCAGAATACGATGATTCAAGATAGAAATGAAAGGGCAGTAAAGTACCTTTCAGATGGCCATAAATCGACCGAATCCGACATCAAATGAGGTGGTTATGAGCATCTCCATTGGATCGCGTGATTTGGAAAGATTAACAATCCAAATTGCAAAATGACGATCGAAGAGTTCTTATGTGCTTTTGGGATATCGAACGGTCTTAGAATTAGCCAATTCTGGTCCCATTAGTATTGTTGTCGAGTTACCATTCCAATGAGCTCAAAATAGTCTAAATTTGACCACTGAACGGAGAGTTACGAAGGTTACAGTGGGACAAGGAGATGAATGAAAAATTCAGGACCGAAAACTACGATCCCACTTACGGATGCCAAATGTTCTCGGAATGCAGCGATTCAAGTCAGGGGTGGAAGAGCACTAAAGTACCTTTCAGATGACCATAAATTAACCCAATCTGACATTAAATGAGGGAGTTATGAGCATCTCCGTTGGATCACAAGATTTAGAAAGATTAACAATCCAAATTGCAAAATGACGATCGAAGAGTTCCAACGTGCTTTTGAGATATCGAACGGTCTCATAATTAGACATTTATGGTCTCATCAGGAAGCCTATCAAGTTATCATTCCAATGAGCTCTTAATAGTATAAATTTTCCCACTGAAGAGAGAGTTATGAAGGTTTCTATTAGACATGGAGATGAAGGAAAAATTCAGGAGCGACGACTGCGATCCCACTTGCGGATGCGCAAATGGTCTCGAAATACGACAATTGAAGTCAAGAATCAAAGCCCACTAAAGTACCATTCAGATGACCAAAAAATGACCCAATCCGACATCAAACGAGGGTGTTACGTGCATCTCCAATAGATTACGCGATTTGGAAAGATTTACAATACAATTTGCAAAATGTCGATCGAAGAGTTCCAACGGGCTTTTAGGATGTCGAACGGTTTCGAAATTAGACAATTCTAGTGTTATTATAAAGCTAGTTGAGTTACCATTCCAATGAGCTCAAAACAGTCTAAATTCGACTACTGAAGAGAGAGTTATGAAGGTTACTATTGGACAATGAGATGATGGTAAAATTTAGGACAGACGACTGAGATCCCACTTACGGATGCGCAAATGTTCTCGGAATAGAAAGATTCAAGTCAGGAATGAAACAGCGTTAAAGTACCTGTTAGATGACCAAAAATTGAACCAATCCAACACCAAATGAAGGCGTTATCAGTATTTCCGTTGGATCATGCGATTTGGAAAGATTAACAATTCAAATTGGAAAATGACGATCGGGGAGTTCCAACGTGGTTTTGGGATATCGAATGGTCTCAGAATTAGCCAATGCTGGTCCCGTTAGGAAGCTTGTCGAGTTACCATTCCAATGAGCTCAAAATAGTCTAAATTCGACCACTGATGTGAGAGTTATGAAGGTTACTATTGGACAAGGAGATGAAGGAAAAATTCAGGACCATTGACTACGATCCCACTTATGGATGCGAAAATGGTCTCAGAATACGATAATTCAAGTCAGAAATAAAAGGGCACTAAAGTACCTTTCAGATGACCATAAATTGACCGAATCCGTCATCAAATGAGGCAGTTATGAGCATCCCCATTGGATCGTACAATTTGGTAAGAATAACAATTCGAATTGCTAAATGACGATCGAAGAGTTCCGACGTGCTTTTAGGATATCGAACGGTTTTAGAATTGGACAATTCTGGTCTCATTAGCAAGTTGTCGAGTTACCATTTTAATGAGCTCAAAATTGTCAAATTTTGACCAGTGAAGAGAGAGTTATGAAGGTTACTATTAGACAAGGTGATGATGGAAAAATTCAGGAGCGACGACTGCGATCCCACTTACGGATGCGCAAATGGTCTCAGAAAATGACGATTGAAGTCAAGGATCAAATCGCACCAAGGTACCTTTCAAATGACCAAAAATTGACCCAATCCGACATCAAATGAGGGTGTTATGTGCATCTCCTTTGGATTACATGATTTTGAAAGATTAACCATCGAAATTGTAAAATGACGATCAAAAAGTTCCAACGGGCTTTTGGGATGTCGAACGGTCTCGAAATTAGACAATTCTAGTCTCATTATGAAGCTAGTCAAGTTACCATTCCAATGAGCTCAAAATAGTCTATATTCGACTACTGAAGAGAGAGTTATGAAGGTTACTATTGGACAAGGAGATGATGGTAAAATTCAGGACTGACGACTGCGATCCCACTTACGGATGTGCAAATGGTCTTGAGATACGACGATTCAAGTCAGGAATGAAGAGCACAAAAGTACCTTTCTGATGACCAAAAATTGAACCAATCCGACATCAAACGAGGGAGTTATGATCATCTCCATTGGATCACGCAATTTAGAAAGATTAACAATCCAAATTGGAAAATGACGATCGAAGAGTTCCAACGTGCTTTTGGGATATCGAATGGTCTAAGAATTTAGCAATCTGGTCCCATTTGGAAGCTTGTCGAGTTACCATTCCAATGAGTTCAAAATAGTTTAAATTCGACCACTGATGTGAGAGTTATGAAGGTTACTATTGGACAAGGAGATGAAGGAAAAATTCGGGACTGACGACTACGATCCCACTTACGGATGCGAAAATGGTCTCGAAATACGATGATTCAAGTCAGAAATCAAAGGGCACTAAAGTACCTTTCAGATGACCATAAATCGACCGAATCCGACATCAAATGAGGGAGTTATGAGCATCTCCATAGGATTACGCAATTTGGAAAGATTAACAATCCAAATTACAAAATGACAATCGAAGAGTTCCAAAGTGCTTTTGGGATATCGAATGGTATCAAAATTAGAGAATTCTGATCCTATTAGGAAGCTTCTCGAGTTACCATTTCAATGAGCTCAAAATAGTCTCTATTCGACCATTGAAGAGAGAGTTGTGAAGGTTATAATTGGATGAGGAGATGAAGGAAAAATTTAGGAGCAACGATTGCGATCACACTTACGGATGCGCAAATGGTCTCAGAATACGACAATTGAAGTCAAGAATCAAAGCGCACTAAAGTACCTTTCAGATGACCAAAAATTGACCCAATCCGACATCAAACGAGGGTGTTATGTGCATCACCATTAGATTACGCGATTTAGAAAGATTTACAATCCAAATTGTAAAATGACGATCGAAGAGTTCCAACGGGCTTTTCGGATGTCGAACGGTCTTGAAATTAGACAATTCTAGTCTCATTATGAAGCTAGTCGAGTTACCATTCCAATGAGCTCAAAATAGTCTGAATTCGACTACTGAAGAGAGAGTTATGAAGGTTACTATTGCACAAGGAGATTATGGTAAAATTCAGGACAGACGACTGCGATCCCACTTACGGATGAGCAATTGGTCATGGAATAGGACGATTCAGTCAGGAATAAAAGACCCCTAGAGTACCTTTCAGATGACAAAAAATCTACTGAATCCGACATCAAACGAGGGAGTTATGAGCATCTCCATTGCATCACGTAATTTGAAAAGATTAACAATCCAAATTGTAAAATGACGATCGAAGAGTTTCGACGTGCTTTTGGGATATCGAACGGTCTCAGAATTAGACAATTCTGGTCTCATTAGGAAGTTGTCAAGTTACCATTCCAATGAGCTCAAAATTGTCTAAATTCGACCAATGAAGAGAGAGTTATGAAGGTTACTATTGGACAAGGAAATGAACGGAAAATTCAGGGCTGATGACTGCGATCCCACCTACGGATGCACAAATGGTTTCTGAATACGATGATTCAAGTCAGGAATGAAAGAGCACTAAATTACCTTTTAGATGACCAAAATCGACCCAATCCGACATCAAATGAGGGAGTTATGAGCATCTCCGTTGGAACGCACGATTTGGAAAGATTAACAATCCAAATTGCAAAATGACGATGGAAGAGTTCCTACATGCTTTTGGGATATCGAACGGTCTTAGAATTAGCCAATTCTGGTCCCATTAGTATGGTTGTCGAGTTACTATTCTAATGAGCTTAAAATAGTCTAAATTTCACCACTAAAGGGATAGTTATGAAGGTTACCATGGGACAAGGAGATGAAGGAAAAATTCAGGACCGAAAACTGCGATCCCACTTACGGATTCGTAAATGTTCTTGGAATGCGGAAATTCAAGTCAGGAGTGAAAGAGCACTATAGTAACTTTCAGATGACCATAAATTAACCCAATCCGACATCAAATAAGAGAGTTATGAGCATTTCCGTTGGATAACACGATTTGGAAAGATTAACAATCTAAATAGCAAAATGACGGTCGAAGAGTTCCAACGTGCTTTTTGGATGTCAAACAGTCTCAGAATTAGACAATTCTAGTCTCATCAGGAAGCCTATCAAGTTATGATTCTGATGATCTTAATAGTATAAAATTGACCACTGAAGAGCGAGTATGCAGGTTTCTATTGGACAAGGAGATGAAGGAAAAATTCAGAAGCGACGACTGCGATCCCACTTACGGATGCGCAAATGGTCTTGGAATACGACAATTGAAGTTAAGAATCAAAGCGCACTAAAGTACCTTTCAAATGACTAAAAATTGACCCAATTCGACCTCAAACGAGGTTGTTATGTGCATCTCCATTAGATTACGCTATTTAGAAAGATTTATAATCCAAATTCCAAAATGACGATCGAAGAGTTCCAACGGGCTTTTAGGATGTCGAACGGTCTCAAAATTAGAGAATTCTAGTCTCATTATGAAGCTAGTCGAGTTACCATTCCAATGAGCTCAAAATAGTCTGAATTTGACTACTGAAGAGAGAGTTATGAAGGTTACTATTAGACAAGGAGATGATGGTAAAATTCAGGCAGACGACTGAGATCCTACTTACGGATGCGCAAATGGTCTCGGAATACAAAGATTCAAGTCAGGAATGAAACAGCATTAAAGTACCTCTCAGATGACCAAAAATCAAACCAATCAGACACCTAACGAGGGAGTTATGAGCATTTCCGTTGGATCATGCGATTTGGAAAGATTAACAATCCAAATTGGAAAATGACGATCGGGGAGTTCCAATGTGCTTTTGGGATATCGAATGGTCTCAGAATTATCCAATTCTGGTCAAATTAGGAAGCTTGTCGAGTTACCATTCCAATGAGCTCAAAATAGTCAAAATTTGACCACTAATGTAAGAGTTACGAGGTTACAATTGGACAAGGAGATGAAGGAAAAATTCAGGACCGACGACTATGATCCCACTTACGGATGCGCAAATGGTCTCGGAATACGATGATTCAAGTCAGAAATGAAAGGGCACTAAAGTACCTTTCAGATGACCATAAATCGTCCGAATCCGACATTAAATGAGGGAGTTATGAGCATCTCCATAGGATCGCGTGATTTGGAAAGATTAACAATCTAAATTGCAAAATGAGGATCGAAGAGTTCCAACGTGCTTTCGGGATATCGAATGGTGTCAGAATTTGGCAATTTTGGTCCTACTAGGAAGGAGTTACCATTCTAATGAGCTCAAAATAGTCTAAATTCGACCACTGAAGAGAGAGTTTTAAAAGTTACTATTGGACAAGGAGATGAAGGAAAATTTTAGGACGAATGACTACGATCCCACTTACGGATGTGCAAATGGTCACGGAATGGGATGATTCCAGTCAGGAATGAAAGAGCCCTAGAGTACCCTTCAGATGACCAAAAATCTACCGAATTCGACATCAAACGAGGGAGTTATGAGCATCTCCATTGGATTGCGCAATTTGGAAAGATTAACAATCCAAATCGTAAAATGACGATCAAAGAGTTCTGACGTGCTTTTTGGATATTGAACGGTCTCAGAATTAGACAATTCTGGTCTCATTAGGAACTTGTCAAGTTACCATTCCAATGAGCTTAAAATTGTCTAAATTCGGCTAATGAAGAGAGACTTATGAAGGTTACTATTGGACAAGGAGATGAAGGGAAAATTCAGGGTCGACGACTACGATCCCTTTTTGGATGCGCAAATGGTCTCAGAATACGACGATTCAAGTCAGGAATGAAAGAACACTAAATTACCTTTCAGATGACCAAAAATCAACCCAATCCGACATCAAATGAGGGAGTTATGAGCATATCTGTTGGATCGCGTGATTTAGAAAGATTAACAATCTAAATTGCAAAATGACGATGGAAGAGTTCCTATATGCTTTTGGGATATCGAATGGTCTTAGAATTAGCCAATTCTTATCCCATTAGTTTGGTTGTCGAGTTACAATTCCAATGAGCTCAAAATAATCTAAATTTCACCACTGAAGAGAGAGTTATGAAGGTTTCAATGGGACAAGGAAATGAAGGAAAATTTCAGGGTCAAAAACTGTGATCCCACTTACGGATGTGCAAATGTTCTTGGAATGCGGCGATTTAAGTTAGAAGTGAAAGAGCACTAAAGTATCGTTCCAATGACAAAAAATTAACCTAGTCCGACATCAAATGAGGGAGTTATGAGCATCTCCATTGGATCACGCGACTTGGAAAGATTAACAATCCAAATTGTAAAATGACAATCGAAGAGTTCCAATCTGCTTTTGGGAAATCGAACGGTCTCAGAATTAGACAATTATGATCTCATCAGGAAGCCTATCAAGTTAGCATTCCAATGAGCTCTTAATAGTATAAATTTGCCCAATGAAGAGAGAGTTATGAAGGTTTCTATTGGACAAGGAGATGAAGGAAAATTCTGGAGTGACGACTGCGATCCCACTTACGGATGCGCAAATGGTCTCGAAATACGACGATTGAAGTCAAGAATCAAAGCGTAGTAAAGTACCTTTTAGATGACCAAAAATTGACCCAATCTGACATCAAACGAGGGTGTTATGTGCATCTCCGTTGGATTACGCAATTTGGAAAGATTAACAATCCAAATTGCAAAATGACAATCAAAGAGTTCAAACGCGCTTTTGGGATATCGAATGGTCTCAAAATTAGACAATTCTGGTCTCATCAGGAAGCCTATCAAGTTATCATTCCAATGAGCTCTTAATAGTATAAATTAGACCACTGTAGAGAAAGTTATGAAGGTTTCTATTGGACAAGGAGACGAAGGCAAAATTCACGAGCGACAACTGCGATCCCATTTATGGATGCGCAAATGGTCTCAGAATATAGCGATTGAAGTCAAGAATCAAAGCGTAGTAAAGTATCTTTACGATGACCAAAAATTGACTCAATTTAACATCAAACGAGGGTGTTATGTGCATCTCCGTTGGATTGCGTAATTTGGAAAGATTAACAATCCAAATTGCAAAATGACGATCGAATAGTTCCAACGCACTTTTGAGATGTCGAACGGTCTCAGAATTTAACAATTCTGGTCTAATTACGATGCTTGTCGAGTTGGCATTCCAACGAGCTCAAAATAGTCTAAATTCGACCACTGATGTGTGAGTTATGAAGGTTACTTTTGGACAAGGAGATGAAAGAAAAATTCAGGACTGACGACTACGATCCCACTTACGGATGTGGAAATTTTCTCAGAATACGACGATTCAAGTCAGGAATGAAATTGCACTAAAGTAACTTTCAGATGACCAAAAATTGACCCAATCCGACGTCAAATGAGGGAGTTATGAGCTTCTCCGTTGGATCACGCGATTTCGAAAGATTAACAATTCAAATTGCAAAATGACCATGGAAGAGTTCCAAAGTGCTTTTGGGATATCAAATGGTCTTAAAATTAGCGAATTCTGGTCCCCTTAGGAAGCTTCTTGAGTTACCATTCCAATGAGCTCAAACTAGTCTTAATTCGACCATTGAAGAGAGAGTTGTGAAGGTTACTATTGGATGAGGAGATAAAGGAAAAATTCAGGACAGATGACTGCGATCCCACTTACGGATGAGCAAATGGTCACGGAATAGGACGATTCCAGTCAAGAATGAAAGAGCCCTAGAGTACCTTTCAGATGACCAAAAATCTACCGAATCCAACATCAAACGAGGGAGTTATGAGCATCTCCATTGGATCGCGCAATTTGGAAAGATTAGCAATCCAAATTGTAAAATGATGATTGAAGAGTTCCGACGTGCTTTTGTTATATCGAACGGTCTCTGAATTAGACAATGCTGGTCCCCTTAGGAAGCTTCTCGAGTTACCATTCCAATGAGCTCAAAATAGTCTCAATTCAACCATTGAAGAGAGAGTTGTGAAGGTTACTATTGGATGAGGAGATGAAGGAAAAATTCGGACAGACGACTTCGATCCCACTTACAGATAAGCAAATGGTCACGGAATAAAACGATTCCACTCAGGAATGAAAGAGCCCTAGAGTACCTTCAGATGACCAAAAATCTACCGAATACGACATCAAACGAGGGAGTTATGAGCATCTCCATTGGATCGCGTAATTTGGAAAGATTAACAATCCAAATTGCAAAATGATGATCGAAGAGTTCCGATGTGCTTTTGTTATATTGAACGGTCTCTGAATTAGACAATTCTGGTCTCATTAGGAAGTTGTCGAGTTACCATTCCAATGAGCTCAAAATTGTCTAAGTTCGACCAATGAAGAGAGAGTTAAGAAGGTTACTATTGGACAAGGAGATGAAGGGAAAATTCTAGGCCGACTACTGCGATCCCACTTACGGATGCACAAATGGTCTCAGAATATGACAATTCAAGTCAGGAATGAAAGAGCACTAAATTACCTTTCAGATGACCAAAAATCGACCTAATCCGACATCAAATCAGGGAGTGTTGAGCATCTCCGTTGGATCGCGCGATTTGGAAAGATTAACAATCTAAATTGCAAAATGACGAGGGAAGAGTTCCTACGTGCTTTTGGGATATCGAACGGTCTTAAAATTAGCCAATTCTTGTCCCATTAGTTTGGTTGTCGAGTTACAATTCCAATAAGCTCAAAATAGTCTAAATTTCACCACTGAAGAGAGAGTTATGAAGGCTTCAATGGGACAGGGAAATGAAGGAAAAATTCAGGGCCGAAAACTATGATCCCACTTACGGATGTGCAAATGTTCTTAGAATGCGGCGATTCAAGTTAGAAGTGAAAGAGCACTAAAGTACCTTTCAGATGACCAAAAATTAACACAGTCTGACATCAAATGAGGGAGTTATGAGCATCTCCGTTAGATCATGCATTTGGAAAGATTAACAATCCAAATTGCAAAATGACTATCAAAGAGTTCCAACGTGCTTTTGGGATATTGAACGGTCTCGGAATTAGACAATTATGGTCTCATCAGGAAGCCTATCAAGTTATCATTCCAATGAGCTCTTAATAGTATAAATTCGCCCAATGAAGAGAGAGCTATGAAGGTTTCAATTGGACAAGGAGATGAAGGAAAAATTCAGGAGTGACGACTGTGATCCCACTTACAGATGCGCAAATGGTCTCGGAAAATGACAATTGAAGTCAAGAATCAAAGCGCACTAAAGTACCATTCGGATGACCAAAAATTGACCCAATCCGACATCAAACGAGGGTGTTATGTGCATCTCCATTGGATTGTGCAATTTGGAAAGATTAACAATCCAAATTGTAAAATGACGATCGAAGAGTTCCAACACGCTTTTGGGATGTCGAACGGTCTCAGAATTAGACAATTCTGGTCTAATTAGGATGCCTATCGAGTTACCATTCCAATGAACAAAAAATAGTCTAAATTCGACCACTGATGAGTGAGTTATGAAGGTTACTTTTGGACAATGAGATGAAAGAAAAATTCAGGACTGACGACTATGATCCCACTTACGGATGTGGAAATTATCTCGGAATATGATGGTTCAAGTCAGGAATGAAAGAGCACTAAAGTAACTTTCAGATGATAAAAAATTGACCCAATCCGACGTCAAATGAGGGAGTTATGAGCTTCTCCATTGGATCGCGCGATTTCAAAAGATCAACAATTCAAATTGCAAAATGACGATCGGGGAGTTCCAATATGCTTTTGGGATATCGAATGGACTTAGAATTACCCAATTCTGGTCCCATTATGAAGCTTGTCGAGTTACCATTCCAATGAGCTCAAAATAGACTAAATTCGACCACTGATGTGAGAGTTACGAGGTTACTATTGGACAAGGAGATGAAGGAAAAATTCAGGACCGACGACTACGATCTCACTTACGAATGTGATAATGGTCTCGGAATACGATGATTCTAGTCAGAAATGAAAGGGCACTAAAGTACCTTTCAGATGACCATAAATCGACTGAATCTGACGTTAAATGAGGGAGTATGAGCATCTCCATAGGATAGCGTGATTTGGAAAGATTAACAATCCAAATTGCAAAATGACGATCGAAGAGTTCCAACGTGCTTTTGGGATATCGAACGGTGTCAGAATTTGCCAATTCTGGTCCCATTATGAAGGAGTTATGATTCCAATGAGCTCAAAATAGTTTAAATTCGACCACTGAAGAGAGAGTTATGAAAGTTACAATTGGACAAGGAGATGAAGGAAAAATTCAGGACGAACTACTGTGATCTCACTTACGGATATGCAAATGGTCAGGGAAGAGGATGATTCCAGTCAGGAATGAAAGAGCCCTAGAGTACCTTTCAGATGACCAAAAATCTACCGAATCCGACATCAAATGAGGGAGTTATGAGCATCTCCATTGGATCGCGCAATTCTGAAAGATTAACAATCCAAATGATGATCGAAGAGTTCCGACGTGCTTTAAGGATATCGAACGGTCTCAAAATTAGACAATTTTGGTCTCATTATGAAGTTGTCGTGTTACCATTCCAATGAGCTCAAAATTATCTAAATTCGACCAATGAAGAGAGAGTTATGAAGGTTACTATTGGACAAGGAGATGAAGGGAAAATTCAGGGTCGACGACTGTGATCCCACTTACAGATGCGCAAATGGTGTCAGAATACGACAATTTAAGTCAAGAATGAAAGAACACTAAATTACCTTTCAGATGACCAAAAATCAACCCAATCCGACATCAAATGAGGGAGTTATGAGCATCTCCGTTGGATCGTGCGATTTGGGAAGATTAACAATCCAAATTGCAAAATGACGATGGAAGATTTCCTACATGCTTTTAGGATATTGAATGGTCTCAGAATTAGCCAATTCTAGTCCCATTAGGGCGGTTGTCGAGTTACCATTCCAATGAGCTCAAAATAGTGTAAATTGGACCACTGAAGGGAGAGTTATGAAGGTTTCAAGGGGACAAGGAAATGAAGGAAAAATTCAGGACCAAAAACTACGATCCCACTTACGGATGTGCAAATGTTCATGGAATGCGGCGATTCAAGTCAGGAGTGAAAGAGCACTAAAGTACCTTTTAGATGATTGTAAATTAACCCAATCCGACATCAAATGAGGGAGTTATGAGCATCTCCGTTGGATTGCACAATTTGGAAAGATTAACAATCTAAATTGCAGAATGACGATCGAAGAGTTCCAACGTGCTTTTGGGATATCGAGCGGTCTCAGAATTAGACAATTTAGGTCTCATCAGGAAGCCTATCAAGTTATCATTCCAATGAGCTCTTAATAGTATAAATTTGACCACTTAAGAGAGAGTTAAGAAGGTTACTATTGGACAAGGAGATGAAGGAAAAATTCAGGAGTGACGACTGCGATCCCACTTACAGTTGCACAAATGGTCTCGGAATACGACAATTGAAGTCAAGAATCAAAGCACCGTAAAGTACCATTCAGATGACCAAAAATTGACCCAATCCGACATCAAACGAGGGTGTTATGTGCATCTCCGTTAGATTACGCAATTTGGAAAGATTAACAATCCGAATTGCAAAATGACGATCGAAGAGTTCCAACGAGCTTTTGGGATGTCGAACGGTCTCAGAATTAGACAATTCTAGTCTAATTTGGATGCTTGTCGAGTTACCATTCCAATGAGCTCAAAATAGTCTAAATTTGACCACTGATATGTGAGTTATGAAGGTTACTTTTGGACAAGTAGATGAAAGAAAAATTCAGGACTGACGACTACGAGCCCACTTACGGATGTGAAAATTGTCTCAGAATACTACGATTCAAGTCAGGAATGAAATTGCACTAAAGTAACTTTTAGATGACCAAAAATCGACCCAATCCGACGTCAAATGAGGGAGTTATGAGCTTCTCCATTGGATCGCGCGATTTCGAAAGATCAACAATTCAAATTGCAAAATGACCATGGAAGAGTTTTAAAGTGCTTTTGGGATATCGAATGGTCTCAAAATTAGCGAATTCTGGTCCCATTAGGAAGCTTCTCGAGTTACCATTCCAATGAGCTCAAAATAGTCTCAATTCGACCATTGAAGAGAGAGTTGTGAAGGTTACTATTGGACGAAGAGATGAAGGAAAAATTCAGGATAGACGACTGTGATCTCACATACGAATGAGAAAATGGTCACGGAATAGGATGATTACAGTCAGGAATGAAAGAGCCCTTAAGTACCTTTCAGATGACCAAAAATCTATCGAATCTGACATCAAACGAGGGAGTTTTCAGCATCTCCATTAGATCTCGCAATTTGGAAAGATTAACAATCCAAATTGCAAAATGACGATCGAAGAGTTTCGACGTGCTTTTGGGATATCAAACGGTCTCAGAATTAGACAATTCTAGTCTCATTAGGAAGTTGTTGAGTTACCATTCCAATGAGCTCAAAATTGTCAAATTCGACCAATGAAGAGAGAGTTATGAAGGTTACTATTGGACAAGGAGATGAAGGGAAAATTCAGGGCCGACGATTGCAATCCCATCTACGGATGCACAAATGGTCTCGGAAAACGACGATTCAAGTCAGGAATAAAAGAGCACTAAGCTACCTTTCAGATGACCGAAAATCGACCCAATCCGACATTAAATGAGGGAGTTATGAGCATCTCCGTTGGATCGCGCGATTTGGAAAGATTAACAACCCAAATTATAAAATGACGACCGAAGAGTTCTAAGGTGCTTTTGGGATATCGAACGGTCTCAGAATTAGAAAATTTTGGTCTCATCAGGAAGCCTATCAAGTTATTATTCCAATGAGCTGTTAATAGTATAAATTTGACCACTGAAGAGAGAGTTAAGAAGGTTACTATTGGACCAGGAGATGAAGGAAAAATTTAGGAGCGACGACTGCGATCCCACTTACGGATGCACAAATGGTCTCGGAATACGATGATTGAAGTCAAGAATCAAAGCGCAGTAAAGTACCTTTCAGATGACCAAAAATTGACCCAATCTGACATCAAACGAGGGTGTTATGTGCATCTTCATTGGATTGCGCAATTTGGAAAGATTAATAATCTAAATTGCAAAATTACCATCGAAGAGTTCCAACACGCTTTTGGGATGTTTAACGGTCTCAGAATTAGACAATTCTGGTCTAATTAGGATGCTTGTCAAGTTACCATTCCAATGAGCTCAAAATAGTCTAGATTCGACCACTGATTTGTGAGTTATGATGGTTACTTTTGGACAAGGAGACGAAAGAAAAATTCAGGACTGACGACTATGATCCCACTTATGGATGTGGAAATAGTCTCGGAATATGACGATTCAAGTCAGGAATGAAAGAGCACTAAAGTAACTTTTAGATGACCAAAAATCGTCCCAATCCGACGTCAAATGAGGGAGTTATGAGCTTCTCCATTGGATCGCGCGATTTCGAAAGATCAACAATTCAAATTGCAAAATGACCATGGAAGAGTTCCAAAGTGCTTTTGGGATATTGAATGGCCTCAAAATTAGCGAATTCTAATCCCATTAGGAAGCTTCTCGAGCTACCATTCCAATGAGCTCAAAATAGTCTCAATTCGACTATTGAAGAGAGAGTTGTGAAGGTTACTATTGGACGAGGAGATGAATGAAAAATTCAGAACAGACGACTGTGATCCCACTTACGGATGAACAAATGGTCACGGAATAGGACGATTCCATTCAGGAATGAAAGAGCCCTAGAGTACCTTTCAGATGACCAAAACTCTACTGAATTCGACATCAAACGAGGGAGTTATGTGCATCTCCATTAGATTGCGCAATTTGGAAAGATTAACAATCCAAATTGCAAAATGACGATCGAAGAGTTCCGACGTGCTTTTGGGATATCGAACGGTCTTAGAATTAGACAACTCTGGTCTCATTAGGAAGTTGTCGAGTTACAATTCCAATGAGCTCAAAGTTGTCTAAATTCAACCAATGAAGAGAGAGTTATGAAGGTTACGATTGGACAAGGAGATGAAGGGAAAATTCAGGGCCGACGATTCCGATCCCACCAACGAATACACAAATGGTCTCGGATTATGACGATTCAAGTCAGGAATGAAAGAGCACTAAATTACCTTTCAGATGACAAAAAATCAACCCAATCCGACATCAAAGGAGGGAGTTATGAGCATCTCCATTGGATCACGTGATTTGGAAAGATTAACATTCCAAATTGCAAAATGACGATGGAAGAGTTCCTACGTGCTTTTGGGATATCAAACGGTCTTAGAATTAGCCAATTCTCGTCCCATTAATATGGTTGTCGAGTTACCATTCCAATGAGCTCAAAATAATCTAAATTTGACCACTTAAGGGAGAGTTATGAAGGTTACAATGGGACAAGGAGATGAAGGAAAAATTCAGGACCAAAAACTGTGATCCCACTTACGGATGCGCAAATGTTCTCAGAATGCGACGATTCAAGTCAGGAGTGAAACAGCACTAAAGTACCTTTCAGATGACCATAAATTAACGCAATCCAACATCAAATGAGGGAGTTATGAGCATCTCCGTTGGATCGTGCGATTTGGAAAGATTAACAATCCAAATTGCAAAATGACAATCGAAGAGTTCCAACGTGCTTTTGGTATATCGAACGGTCTCAGAATTAGACAATTCTGGGCTCATCAAGAAGCCTACCAAGTTATCATTCCAATGAGCTCTTAATAGTATAAATTCCACCACTGAAGAGAGAATTATGAAGGTTTCTATTGGACAAGGAGATGAAGGAAAAATTCAGGAGCGACGACTACAATCCCACTTAGGGATTCGCAAATGGTCTTAGAGTACGACGATTGAAGTGAAGAATCAAAGCTTACTAAAGTACCTTTCAGATGACCAAAAATTGGCCCAATCCGACATCAAACGAGGGTGTTATGTGCATCTCTATTAGATTATGCGATTTGGAAAGATTTACAATCCAAATTACAAAATGACGATCGAAGAGTTCCAACGGGCTTTTAGGATGTCGAATGGTCTCGAAATTAGGCAATTCTAGTCTCATTATGAATTTAGTCGAGTTACCATTCCAATGAGCTCAAAATAGTCTGAAGTCGACTACTAAAGAAAGAGTTATAAGGTTACTATTGGACAAGGAGATGATGGTAAAATTTAGGACAGACGATTGAGAACCAACTTACAGATGCGCAAATGGTCTTGGAATACAAAGATTCAAGTCAGGAATGAAACAACATTTAAGTACCTTTAAGATTATAAACAATCGAACAAATCCAACACCTAACGAGGGAGTTATGAGCATTTCCGTTGGATCATGTGATTTGGAAAGATTAACAATCCGAATTAGAAAATGACGATTGGGGAGTTCCAATGTGCTTTTGGGATATCGAATGGTCTCAGAATTAGCCAATTCTGGTCCCATTAGGAAGCTTGTCGAGTTACCATTCCGATGAGCTCAAAATAGTCTAAATTCGACCACTGATGTGAGAGTTATGTGGTTACTATTGGACAAGGAGATGAAGGAAAAATTCAGGACGGATGACTACGATCCCACTTACGGATGCGCAAATGGTCTCGGAATACGATGTTTCAAGTAAGAAATGAAAGGGCACTAAAGTACATTTCGGATGACCATAAATCGAACGAATCCAACATCAAATGAGGGAGTTATGACCATCTCCATAGGATCACGTGATTTGGAAAGATTAACAATCCAAATTGCAAGATGACGATCGAAGAGTTCCAACGTGCTTTTGGGATATCGAACGGTTTCAGAATTAGACAAGTCTGGTCTCATCAGGAAGCCTATCAAGTTATCATTTGAATGACCTCTTAATAATATAAATTTGACCACTTAAGAGAGAGTTAAGAAGGTTACTGTTGGACAAGGAGATGAAGGAAAAATTCAAGAGCGACAACTGCGATCCCACTTACAGATGTGCAAATGGTCTCGGAATACAACAATTGAAGTCAAGAATCAAAGCGTAGTAATGTACCTTTCATCTGAGCAAAAATTGACCTAATTCGACGTCAAATGCGGGTGTTATGTGCATCTTCGTTGGATTGTGCAATTTAGAAAGATTAACAATCCAAATTGCAAAATGACAATTGAAGAGTTCCAACACACTTTTGGGATGTCGAACGGTCTCAAAATTAGACAATTCCGGTCTAATTATGATGCTTGTTGAGTTACCATTCTAATGAGCTCAAAATAGTCTAGATTCGACCACTGATGTGTGAGTTATGAAGGTTACTTTTGGACAAGGAGATGAAAGAAAAATTCAGGACTGACGACTATGACCCCACTTACGGATGTGGAAATTGTCTTGGAATACGACGATTCAAGTCAGGAATGAAAGAGCACTAAAGTAACTTTCAGATGACCAAAAATCGACCCAATCCGACGTCAAATCAGGGAGTTATGAGCTTCTTCGTTGGATCGTGCGATTTCGAAAGATCAACAATTCAAATTGCAAAATGACCATGGAAGAGTTCCAAAGTGCTTTTAGGATATCGAATGGTCTCAAAATTAGCGAATTCTGGTCCCATTAGGAAGCTTCTCGAGTTACCATTCCAATGAGCTCAAAGTAGTCTCAATTCGACCATTGAAGAGAGAGTTGTGAAGGTTACTATTGGAGGAGGAGATGAAGGAAAAATTTAGGACAAACGACTGCGATCCCACTTACGGATGAAAAAATGGTCACGAAATCAGACGATTCCATTCAGGAATGAAAGAGCCCTAGAGTACCTTTCATATGACCAAAAATCTACCGAATCCGACATCAAACGAGGGTGTTATGAGCATCTCCATTGGATCGCGCAATTTGGAAAGATTGACAATCCAAATTGCAAAATGACGATCGAAGAGTTTCGACGTGCTTTTGGGATATCAAACGGTCTCGGAATTAGCAATTCTGATCTATTAGGAAGTTGTCGAGTTACCATTCCAATGAGCTCAAAATTGTCGAATTCGACCAATGAAGAGAGAGTTATGAAGGTTACATTGGACAAGGAGATGAAGGGAAACTTTAGGGCCGACGATTGCGATCCCACCTACGGATGCACAATTGGTCTCGGAATACGACGATTCAAGTCAAGAATAAAAGAGCACTAAATTACCTTTCAGATGACTGAAAATCGACCCAATCCGACATGAAATGAGGGAGTTATGAGCATCTCCATTGGATCGCACGACTTGGAAAGATTAACAATCCAAATTGTAGAATGATGATGGAAGACTTCCTACGTGCTTTTGGGATATCGAACGGTCTTAGAATTTGCCAACTTTGGTCCCATTAGTATGGTTGTCGAGTTACCATTCCAATGAGCTCAAAATAGTCTGAATTTGACCACTGAAGGGAAATTATGAAGGTTACAATAGGACAAGGAGATGAAGGAAAAATTCAGGACCGAAAACTATGATCCCACTTACGGATGCGCAAATGTTCTCAGAATACGGCGATTTAAGTCAGGAGTGAAAGAGCACTAAAGTACCTTTCAGATGACGATAAATTGACCCAATCCGACATCAAATGAGGGAGTTATGAGCATCTCCATTGGATCGCGCGATTTGAAAAGATTAACAATCCAAATTGCAAAATGACTATCAAAGAGTTCTAACGTGCTTTTGGGATATCGAACGGTCTCGAAATTAGCCATTTTTTATCCCATTTGGAATATTGTCAAGTTACCATTCGAGCGAGTTCAAAACAGTCTAAATTCGACCACTGAAGAGAGAGTTATGAAGGTTTCTTTTGGACAAGGAGATGAAGGAAAAATTCAGGAGCGACAACTGCGATCCCACTTAGGGATGCGCAAATAGTCTTGGAATACGACGATTGAAGTCAAGAATCAAAGCGCACTAAAGTACCTTTCAGATGACCAAAAATTGGCCCAATCCAACATCAAACAAGGGTGTTATGTGCATCTCCATTAGATTATGCGATTTGGAATGATTTACAATCTAAATTGTAAAATGACGATCAAAGAGTTCCAACAAGCTTTTAGGATGTCGAACGGTCTCGAAATTAGACAATTCTTGTCTCATTATGAAGCTAGTCAAGTTACGATTCCAATGAGCTCAAAATAGGCTAAATTCGACTATTGAAGAGAGAGTTATGAAGGTTACTATTGGACAAGGAGATGATGGTAAAATTCAGGACAGACGATTGAGAACCAACTTACGGATGCGCAAATGGTCTCAAAATACAAAGATTCAAGTCAGGAATGAAACAATATTAAAGTACTTTTCAGATGACAAACAATCGAACTAATCCGACACCTAACGAGAGAGATATAAGCATATTCGTTGGATCATGTGATTTGGAAAGATTAACAATCCGAATTGGAAAATCACGATCAGGGAGTTCCAATGTGCTTTTGGGATATTGAATGGTCTCAAAATTAGCCAATTCTGGTCCCATTAGGAAGCATGTCGAGTTACCATTTCGATGAGCTCAAAATAGTCTAAATTCGACCACTGATTTGAGAGTTGCGAGATTACTATTGGACAAGGAGATGAAGGAAAAATTCAGGACAGACGACTACGATCCCACTTACGAATCCGAAAATGGTCTAGGAATACGATGATTCAATTCAGAAATGAAAGGGCACTAAAGTACATTTCAGATGACCATAAATCGACCGATTCCAACATCAAATGAGGGAGTTATGAGCATCTAGATAGGATCGCTCGATTTGGAAAGATTAACATTCCAAATTGCAAAACTACAATCGAAGAGTTCCAACGTGGTTTTGGGATATCGAACGGTGTCAGAATTTTCCAATTCTGGTCCCATTAGGAAGGAGTTACCATTCCAATGAGCTCAAAATAGTCTAATTCGACCACTGAAGAGAGAGTTATGAAAGTTAGTATTGGACAAGGAGATGAAGGAAAAATTCAAGACGAACGACTGCGATCCCACTTACGGATGCGCAAATGGTCATGGAATAGGATGATTCCGGTCAGGAATGAAAGAGCCCTAGAGTACCTTTCAGATGACCAAAAATCTACCGAATCCGACGTCAAACGAGGGAGTTATGAGCATCTCCATTGGATCGCGCAATTTGGAAAGACTAACAATCCAAATTGCAAAATGGCAATCGAAGAGTTCCGACGTGCTTTTGGGATATCAAACAGTCTCAGAATTAGACAATTCTGGTCTCATTAGGAAGTTGTCGAGTTACCATTCCAATGAGCTCAAAATTGTCTAAATTCGACCAATGAAGAGAGAGTTATGAAGGTTACTATTGGACAAGGAGATGAAGGGAAAATTCATGGCCGACGACTGCGATCCCAACTATGGATGCACAAATGGTCTCGAAATACGACGATTCAAGTCAGGAATGAAAGAGCACTAAATTACCTTTCAGATGACCAAAAATCAACCCAATCCGACATCAAATGAGAGAGTTATGAGCATCTCCGTTGGATCGTGTGATTTGGAAAGATTAACAATCCAAATTGCAAAATGACGATGGAAGAGTTCCTATGTGCTTTTGGGATATCGAACGGTCTCAGAATTAGCCAGTTCTAGTCCCATTAAGACGGTTGTCGAGTTACCATTCCAGTGAGCTCAAAATAGTCTAAATTCAACCACTGAAGGGAGAGCTATGAAGGTTACTATGGGACCAGGAGATGAAGGAAAAATTCAAGACCAAGAATTGCGATCCCACTTACGTATACGAAAATGTTCTCATAATACGGTGATTCAAGTCAAGAGTGAAAGAGCACTAAAGTACCTTTCAGATGACCACAAATTAACCCAATCTGACATCAACTGAGGGAGTTATGAGCATCTCCGTTGGATCGCGCGATTTGGAAAGATTAACAATCTAAATTGCAAAATGACGACCGAAGAGTTCCAACGTGCTTTTAGGATATCGAACGGTCTTAGAATTAGACAATTCTGGTCTCATTAGGAAGCCTATCAAGTTATCATTTCAATGAGATCTTAATAATATAACTTTGACCACTTAAAAGAGAGTTAAGAAGGTTACTATGGGACAAGCAGATGAAGGAAAAATTCAGGAGTGACGACTGCGATCCCATTTACGGATGCGCAAATGGTCTCGGAATACGACGATAGAAGTCAAGAATCAAAGAGCAGTAAAGTACCTTTCAGATGACAAAAAATTGACCCAATCCAACATCAAACGAGGGTGTTATGTGCATCTCCATTATAGTACACGATTTAGTAAGATTAACAATCCAAATTGCAAAATGACGATCGAAGAGTTCCAATGTGCTTTTGGGATATCGAACGGTGTCAGAATTTGCCAATTCTGGTCCCATTTGGAAGGAGTTACCATTCCAATGAGCTCAAAATTGTCTAAAATCGTCCATTGAAGAGAGAGTTATGAAAGTTACTATTGGACAAGGAGATGAAGGAAAAATTCAGGACGAACGACTGTGATCCCACTTACGGATGCGCAAATGGTCACGGAATAGGACGATTCCAGTCAGGAATGAAAGAGCCCTAGAGTACCTTTCAGATGACCAAAAATCTACCGAATCCAACATCAAACGAGGGAGTTATGAGCATCTCCATTGGATCATGCAATTTGGAAAGATTAACAATCCAAATTGGAAAATGACGATCGAAGAGTTCCAATGTGCTTTTGGGATATCAAACGGTCTCAGAATTAGACAATTCTGGTCTCATTAAGAAGTTGTCGAGTTACCATTCCAATGAGCTCAAAATTGTCTAAATTCGACCAATGAAGAGAGAGTTATGAAGGTTACTATTGACAAGGAGATGAAGGGAAAATTCAGGGCCGACGACTGCGAACCCACCTACGGATGCACAAATGGTCTCAGAATACGACGATTCAAGTCAGGAATGAAAGAGCACTAAATTACCTTTCAGATGACCAAAAATCAACCCAATCCAATATCAAATGAGGGAGTTATGAGCATCTCCGTTGGATCGCGCGATTTGGACCGATTAACAATCCAAATTGCAAAATGACGATGGAAGAGTTCCTACATGCTTTTGGGATATCGAACGGTCTCAAAATTAGCCAATTCTGGTCCCAATAGGAAGGTTTTCGAGTTGCCATTCCAATGAGCTTAAAATAGTCTAAATTCGACCACTGAAGGGAGAGTTATGAAGGTTACTATGGGACAAGGAGATGAAGGAAAAATTCAGGACCGAGAACTGCGATCCCACTTACGTATACGCAATTGTTCTCAGAATAAGGCGATTCAAGTCAAGAGTGAAAGAGCACTAAAGTACTTTTCAGAAGACCGTAAATTAACCCAATCTGACATCAAATGAGGGAGTCATGAGCATCTCTGTTGGATCACGCGATTTGGAAAGATTAACAATCCAAATTGTAAAATGACGATCGAAGAGTTCCAACGTACTTTTGGGATATCGAATGGTCTCAGAATTAGACAATTTTGGTCTCATTAGGAAGCCTATCAAGTTATCATTCCAATGAGCTCTTAATACTATAAATTTGACCACTTAAGAGAGAGGTAAGAAGGTTACTATTAGACAAGGAGATGAAGGAAAAATTCAGGAGCAACGGCTGCGATCCCACTTACGGATGCGCAAATGGTCTCGGAATACGACGATTGAAGTTAGGAATCAAAGCGCAGTAAAATACCTTTCAGATGACCAAAAATTGACCCAGTCCAACATTAAACGAGGGTGTTATGTGCATCTCCATTAGAGTACACGATTTAGTAAGATTAACAATCCAAATTGCAAAATGACGATCGAAGAGTTCCAACGTGCTTTTGGGATATTGAACAGTGTCAAAACTTGCTAATTCTGGTCCCATTTGGAAGAAGTTACCATTCCAGTGAGCTCAAAGTAGTCTAAATTCGACCCCCGAATCGAGAGTTATGTAGGTTACTATTGGACAAGGAGATGAAAAAAATTTCAGGACGATGACTGCGATCCCACTTACGGATGCACAAATGGTCTCGGAATACCATGATTTAAGTCAGAAATGAAAGGGCACTAAAGTACCTTTCAAATGACCATAGATCAACCGAATCCGACATCAAATGAGAGAGTTATGAGCATCTCCATTAGATCACGCGATTTAGAAAGATTAACAATCCAAATTGCAAAATGACGATCGAAGACTTCCAACGTGCTTTTGGGATATTGAACGGTGTCAGAATTTACCAATATTGGTCCCATTAGGATGGAGTTACCATTCCAATCAGCTCAAAATAGTCTAAATTCAACCACTGAAGAGAGAGTTATGAAGGTTACTATTGGACAAGGAGATGAATGAAAAATTAAGGATGATGATTGCGATCACACTTACGGATGCGCAAATGGTCTTGGAATACGATGATTCAAGTCAAGAATGAAAGAGCACTAAAGTACCATTCAGATGAGTGAAAATCGACCCAATCCGACATCAAACGAAGGAGTTATGTGCATCTCCGTTGGATTGCACAATTTGGAAAGATTAACAATCCAAATTGCAAAATGACGATCGAAGAGTTCCAATGGGCTTTTGGGATGTCGAAAGGTCTCAGAATTAGACAATTCTGGTCTAATTAGGAAGCTTGTCGAGTTAGCATTCCAATGAGCTCAAAATAGACTAAATTCGACCACTGAAACAAGAGTTATGACAGGTTACTATTGGACAAGGAGATGAAGGAAAAATTCAGGACCGACGACGACGATCCCACTTACAGATGCTCAAATGATCTCGGAATATGACCATTCAAGTCAGGAATGAAAGACCACTAAAGTACCCTTCAGATAACCAAAAATTGACCTAATCCGACATCAAACATGGGAGTTATGAGCATCATCGTTAGATCACACGATTTAGAAAGATTAACAATCCAAATTGCAAAATGACGATGAAAGAGTTCCAATGGGCTTTTGGGATATCGAACGGTCTCATAATTAGCCAATTCTGGTCCCATTAGGAAGCTTGTCGAGTTACCATTCCAATGAGCTCAAATTAGTCAAAATTCGACCACTGAAGAGGGAGTGTGATGGTTACTACTGGACAAGGAGATGAAGGAAAAATTCATGACCAACGACTACGATCCCACTTACAGATGTAGAAATGGTCATCGAATACAACGATTCAAGTCAGGATGAAAGAGCACTGAAGTACCTTTCAGATTACCAAAAATTGACCCAATCCGACGTCAAATGAGGGAATTACGAGCTTCTCCATTAGATCGCGCAATTTTGAAAGATTAACAATTCAAATTGCAACATGACCATAGAAGAGTTCCAAAGTTCTTTTAGGATATCGAACGGTCTCAAAATTAGCGAATTTTGGTCCCATTAGGAAGCTTGTCGAGTAACCATTCTAATGAACTCAAAATAGTCTTAATTCGACCACTGAAGAGAGAGTTATGAAGGTTACTATTGGACGAGGAGATGAAGGAAAAATTCAAGACAGACGACTGCGATCCCACTTACGGATGAGCAAATGGTCACGGAATAGGACGATTCAAGTCAGGAATGAAAGAGCCCTAAAGTACCTTTCAGATGACCAAAAATCTTCGCAATCCGACATCAAACGAGGGAGTTATGAGCATCTCCATTGGATCCCACAATTTGGAAAGATTAACAATCCAAATTGCAAAATGACGATCGAAGAGTTCTGACGTGCTTTTGGGATATCGAACGGTCTCAGAATTAGACAATTCTGTTCTCATTGGGAAGTTGTCGAGTTACCATTCCAATGAGCTCAAAATTGTCTAAATTCAACCAATGAAGAGAGAGTTATGAAGGTTACTATTGGACAAGGAGATGAAGGGAAAATTCAGGGCCAATGACTGCGATACCACCTACGGATGCACAAATGGTCTCGGAATACGATGATTCAATACAAGAATGAAAGAGCACCAAATTACCTTTCTAATGACCATAAATTAACCCAATTCGACATCAAATGAGGGAGTTATGAGCATCTCCATTGGATCGCGCTATTTAGAAAGATTAACAATCCAAATTCCAAAATTATGATCGAAGAGTTCCAACGTGCCTTTGGGATATTGAACGGTCTCAGAATTATACAATTCTGATCTCATCAGGAAGCCTATCAAGTTATCATTCCAATGAGCTCTTAATAGTATAAATTTGACCAATGAAGAGAGAGTTATGATGATTACTGTTGGACAAGGAGATGAAGGAAAAATTCAAGAGCAACGACTGCGATCCCACTTACGGATGCGCAAATGGTCTCGGAATACAATGATTGAAATCAAGAATCAAAGTGCACTAAAGTACCTTTCAGATGACCAAAATTTGACCCAATCCGATATTAAGCGAGGGTGTTATGTTCATCTCCATTAGATTACGTGATTTGGAAAGATTAACAATCTAAATTGCAAAATGACGATCGAAGAGTTCTAACAGCCTTTTGGGATGTCGAACGGTCTAGAAATTAGACAATTCTAGTTTCATTATGAAGCTAGTCGAGTTACCATTCCAATGAGCTCAAAATAGTCTGAATTTGACTATTGAAGAGAGAGTTATGAAGGTTACTATTGAACAAGGAGATGAAGGAAAAATTCAGGACCAATGACTATGATCCCACTTACGGATGCGCAAATGGTCTCGGAATTCGATGATTCAAGTCAGAAATGAAAGGGGACTTAAGTAACTTTCAAATGACCATAAATTGACTGAATCCGCCATCAAATGAGGGGGTTATGAGCATCTCCATTGGACCACACGATTTGGAAAGATTAACAATCCAAATTGCAAAATGACGATCGAAGATTTCCAACGTGCTTTTGGGATATCAAACGGTGTCAGAATTTGCCAATTTTGGTCCCATTAGGAAGGAGTTACCATTCCAATGAGTTCAAAATAGTCTAAATTAGACCACTGAAGAGAGAGTTATGAAGGTTACTACTGGACGAGGAGATGAATGAAAAATTCAGGACGATGACTGCGATCCCACTTATGGATGCGCAAATGGTCTCGGAATATGATGATTCAAGTCAGGAATGAAAGAGCACTAAAGTACCATCCAGATGAGTGAAAATCGACCCAATTCGACATCCAACGAGGGAGTTATGTGCAACTCCGTTGGATTGCTCAATTTGGAAGGATTAACAATCCAAATTGCAAAATGACGATTGAAGAGTTCCAATGGGCTTTTGGAATGTCGAACGATGTCAGAATTAGACAATTCTGGTCTAATTAGGAAGCTTGTCGAGTTACCATTCCAAAGAGCTCAAAATAGTCTAAATTCGACCGCTGAAATAAGAGTTATGATAGTTAATATTGGAAAAGGAGATGAAGGAAAAATTTAGGACCGACGACGGCGATCCCACTTACGAATGCTCAAATGATCTCAGAATATGACTATTCAAGCCAGGAATGAAAGACCACTAAATTACCTTCAGATAACCAGAAATTGACCCAATCTAACATCAAACATGGGAGTTATGGGCATCTCCATTGGATCACGCGATTTAGAAAGATTAACAATCCAAATTGAAAAATGACGATCAAAGAGTTCCAACGGGCTTTTAGGATATCGAACGGTCTCATAATTAGCCAATTCTGGTCCCATTAGGAAGCTTGACGACTTACTATTCCAATGAGCTCAAAATAGTCTAATTTGACCACTGAAGAGAGAGTGTGATGGTTACTACTGGACAAGGAGATGAAGGGAAAATTCACGACTGACGACTACCATCCCAGTTATGGATGCGGAAAAGGTCATCGAATACAACGATTCAAGTCAGGATGAAAGAGCACTGAAGTACCTTTCAAATGACCAAAAATCGACGCAATCCGACGTTAAATGAGGGAGTTATGAGCGTGTAATTTCTAAAGATTAACAATTCAAATTGCAACATGACCATGAAAGAGTTCCAAAGTGCTTTTGGGATATCGAACGGTCTCAAAATTAGCGAATTCTGGTCCCATTAGGAAGCTTGTTGAGTTACCATTCCAATGAGCTCAAAATAGTCTCAATTCGACAACTAAGAGAGTGTTATGAAGGTTACTATTGGACGAGGAGATGAAGGAAAAATTCAGGACAGACAACTGCCATCCCACTTACGAATGAGCAAATGGTCACGGAATAGGACGATTCAAGTCAGGAATGAAAGAGCCCTAAAGTACCTTTCAGATGACCAAAAATCTTCCCAATCCGACATCAAACGACGGAGTTATGAGCATCTCCATTAGATCCCACAATTTGGAAAGATTAACAGTCCAAATTGCAAAATGACGATCGAAGAGTTCCGACGTGCTTTTGGGATATCGAAAGGTCTCAGAATTAGACAATTCTGGTCTCATTAGGAAGTTGTCAAGTTACCATTCCAATGAGCTTAGAATTGTCTAAATTCAACCAATGAAGAGAGAGTTATGAAGGTTACTATTGGACAAGGAGATGAAGGGAAAATTCAGGGCCGATGATTGCGATCCCACCTACGGATGCGCAAATGGTCTCGGAATACAACGATTCAAGCCACGAATGAAAGAGCACTAAAGTACCTTTTAGATGACCAAAAATTGACCCAATCCGATATCAAATGAGCGAGTTAAGAGCATCTCCATTGGATCACACGATTTGGAAAGATTAACAATCTATATTGCAAAATGACGATGGTAGTGTTCCTACGTGCTTTTAGGATATCGAACCGTCTCAGAATTAGCCAATTCCGGTCCCATTAGGACAGTTGTCAAGTTACCATTCCAATGAGCTCAAAATAGTCTAAATTCAACCTCTGAAGAGAGATTTATGAAGGTTACTATGGGACAAGGGATGAAGGAAAACTTCAGGACTGAAAACTGCGATCCAACTTACGGATGCGCTAATGTTCTCGGAATGCGGCGATTCAAGTCAGGAATGAAAGAGCACTAAATTACCTTTCAGATGACCATAAATTAACCCAATCCGACATCAAATGAGGGAGTTATGGGCATCTCCATTGGATCACGCTATTTGGAAAGATTAACAATCCAAATTGTAAAATGACGATCGAAGAGTTCCAACGTGCCTTTGGGATATCGAAAGGTCTCAGAATTAGACAATTCTGGATTCATCAGGAAGCCTATCAAGTTATCATTCCAATGAGCTCTTAATAGTATAAATTCGACCACTGAAGAGAGAGTTATGAAGATTACTATTGGACAAGGAGAGGAAGGAAAAATTCAGGAGCGACGACTGCGATCCCACTTATGGATGCGCAAATGGTCTCGGAATACAACGATTGAAATGAAGAATCAAAGCGCACTAAAGTACCTTTCAGATGACCAAAAATTGACCCTATCCGACATCAAACGAGGGTGTTATGTGCATCTCCATTAGATTACGTGATTTGGAAAGATTAACAATCCAAATTGCAAAATGACGATCGTAGAGTTCCAACAGGCTTTTGGGATGACGAACGGTCTCGAAATTAGACAATTCTTATCTTATTATGAAGCTAGTCGAGTTACCATTCCAATGAGCTCAAAATAGTCTGAATTCGACTACTAAAGAGAGAGTTATGAAGGTTACTATTGGATAAGGAGATGAAGGAAAAATTCAGGACTGACGACTACGATCCCACTTACGGATGCGAAAATGGTATCAGAATACGATGAATTAAGTCAGAAATGAAAGGGCCCTAAAGTACCTTTCAGATGACCATAAATCGACCGAATCCGACATCAAATGAGAGAGTTATGAGCATCTCCATTGGATCGCATGATTTGGAAAGATTAACAATCCAAATTGCAAAATGACGATCGAAGTGTTACAAAGTGCTTTTGGGATATCGAACGGTGTCAGAATTTGATCTTGACAAGTTACCTTTGCAATGAGCTAAAATAGTTTAAATTCGAACTCTGAAGAGAGAGTTATGAGGGTTACTATTAGACAAGGAGATGGTGGAAAAATTGAGGACCAATGACTGCGATCCCACTTACGGATGCGCAAATGGCCTCGGAATACGATGATTCAAGTCAGGAATGAAAGAGCACTAAAGTACCATTCAGATGAGTGAAAATCGACCCAATGTGACATCAAACGAGGAAGTTATGTGCATCTCTGTTGGATTGCGCAATTTGGAAGGATTAACAATCCAAATTGCAAAAATGACGATCGAAGAGTTCCAACAGGCTTTTGGGATGTCGAACGGTCTCATAATTCGACAATTCCGGTCTAATTAGGAAGCTTGTCGAGTTACCATTCCAATGAGTTCAAAATAGTCTAAATTCGACCACTGATGTGTGAGTTATGAAGGTTACTATTGGACAAGGAGATGAAGGAAAAATTCACGACCGACGACTATGATCCCACTTACAGATGTGGCAATGGTCTCAGAATACGACGATTCAAGTCAGGAATGAAAGAGCACTAAAATAACTTTCAGATGACCAAAAATTGATCCAATCCGACGTCAAATGAGGGAGTTATGAGCTTCTTCGTTGGATTGCGTGATTTCGAAAGCTTAACAATTCAAATTACAAAATAACCATGGAAGAGTTCCAAAGTGCTTTTGGGATATCGAACGGTCTCAGAATTTACGAATTCTGGTCCCATTAGGAAGCTTGTCGAGTTACCATTCCAATGAACTCAAAATAGTCTCAATTCGACCCATGAAGAGAGAGTTATGAAGGTTACTATTGGACGAGGAGACGAAGGAAAAACTCAGGACAAACGACCACGATCCCACTCATGGATGAGCAAATGGTCACGGAATAGGTCGATTCAAGTTAGGAATGAAAGAGCCCTAAAGTACCTTTCAGATGACCAAAAATCTACCCAATCCGACATCAAACGAGGGAGTTATGAACATCTCCATTGGTTCACGCAATCTGGAAACATTAACAATCTAAATTACAAAATGACGATCGAAGAGTTCCGACGTGCTTTTGGGATATCGAACGGTCTCAGAATTAGACAATTCAGATCTCATCAAGAAGTTGTCGAGTTACCAATCCAATGGGCTAAAAATTGTCAAAATTCGACCAATGAAGAGAGAGTTATGAAGGTTACTATTGGACAAGGAGATGAAGGCAAAATTCATGGTCGACAACTGCGATCCCACTTACGGATCCTCAGATGGTCTCGAAAGATGATGATTCAAGTCAGGAATGAAAGAACACAAAATTACCTTTCAGATGACCAAAAATCGACGCAATCCGACGTTAAATGAGGGAGTTATGAGCTTCTCCATTAGATCGCGCAATTTCTAAAGATTAACAATTCAAATTGCAACATGACCGTGGAAGAGTTCCAAAGTGCTTTTGGATTATCGAACGGTCTCAAAATTAGTGAATTCTGGTCCCATTAGGAAGCTTGTCGAGTTACCATTCCAATGAGCTCAAAATAGTCTCAATTCGACAACTAAGAGAGTGTTATGAAAGTTACTATTGGACAAGGAGATGAAGGAAAAATTCAGGACAGACAACTGCCATCCCACTTACGGATGAGCAAATGGTAACGGAATAGGACGATTCAAGTCAGGAATGAAAGAGCCCTAAAGTACCTTTCAGATGACTAAAATTCTTCCCAATCCGACATCAAACGAGGGAGTTATGAGCATCTCTATTAGATCCCACAATTTGGAAAGATTAACAATCCAAATTGCAAAATGACGATCGAAGAGTTCCGACGTGCTTTTGGGATATCGAAAGGTCTCAGAATTAGAAATTCTGGTCTCATTAGGAAGTTGTCGGGTTACCATTCCAATGAGCTCAAAATTGTCTAAATTCAACCAATGAAGAGAGAGTTATGAAGGTTACTATTGGACAAGGAGATGAAGGGAAAATTCAGGGCCGATGATTGCGATCCCACCTACGGATGTGCAAATGGTCTCGGAATACAATGATTCAAGCCACAAATGAAAGAGCACTAAAGTACCTTTTAGATGACCAAAAATTGACCCAATCCGACATCAAATGAGCGAGTTATGAGCATCTCCTTTGGATCACATGATTTGGAAAGATTAATAATCTATATTGCAAAATGACAATGGTAGTGTTCCTACGTGCTTTTGGGATATCGAACCGTCTCAGAATTAGCCAATTCTGGTCCCATTAGGACGGTTGTCGAGTTACCATTCCAATGAGCTCAAAATAGTCTAAATTCAACCATTGAAGAGAGAGTTATGAAGGTTACTATGGGACAAGGGATGAAGGAAAAATTCAAGACCGAAAACTGTGATCCCAGTTACAGATGCGCTAATGTTCTCGGAATGCGACGATTCAAGTCAGGAATGAAAGAGCACTAAATTACCTTTCAGATGACCATAAATTAACCTAATCCGACATCAAATGAGGGAGTTATGAGCATCTCCATTGGATCACGCTTTTTGGAAAGATTAACAATCCAAATTGCAAAATGACGATCGAAGAGTTCCGATGTGCTTTTGGGATATCGAAAGGTCTCAGAATTAGACAATTCTGGTCTCATTAGGAAGTTGTCGGGTTACCATTCCAATGAGCTCAGAATTGTCTAAATTCAACCAATGAAGAGAGAGTTATGAAGGTTATTATTGGATAAGGAGATGAAGGGAAAATTCAGGGCCGATGATTGCGATCCCACCTACGGATGCGCAAATGGTCTCGGAATACAACGATTCAAGCCACGAATGAAAGAGCACTAAAGTACCTTTTAGATGACCAAAAATTAACGCAATCCGATATCAAATGAGCGAGTTATGAGCATCTCCATTGGATCACGCAATTTGGAAAGATTAACAATCTATATTGCAAAATGACGATGGTAGTGTTCCTACGTGCTTTTAGGATATCGAACCGTCTCAGAATTAGCCAATTCCGGTCCCATTAGGACGTTTGTCGAGTTACCATTCCAATGAGCTCAAAATAGTCTAAATTCAACCTCTGAAGAGAGATTTATGAAGGTTACTATGGGACAAGGGATGAAGGAAAACTTCAGGACTGAAAACTGCGATCCCACTTACGGATGCGCTAATGTTCTCGGAATGCGGCGATTCAAGTCAGGAATGAAAGAGCACTAAATTACCTTTCAGATGACCATAAATTAACCCAATCCGACATCAAATGAGGGAGTTATGGGCATCTCCATTGGATCACGCTATTTGGAAAGATTAACAATCCAAATTGTAAAATGACGATCGAAGAGTTCCAACGTGCCTTTGGGATATCGAACAGTCTTAGAATTAGACAATTCTGGTCTCATCAAGAAGCCTATTAAGTTATCATTCCAATGAGCTCTTAATAGTATAAATTCGACCACTGAAGAGAGAGTTATGAAGATTACTATTGGACAAGGAGATGAAGGAAAAATTCAGGAGCGGCAACTACGATCCCACTTACAGATGCGCAAATGGTCTCGGAATACAACGATTGAAATCAAGAATCAAAGCGCACTAAAGTACCTTTCAGATGACCAAAAATCATCCCAATCCGACATCAAACGAGGGTGTTATGTGCATCTCCATTAGATTACGTGATTTGGAAAGATTAACAATCCAAATTGCAAAATGACGATTGAAGAGTTCTAACGGGCTTTTGGGATGTCGAACGGTCTCGAAATTAGACAATTCTTATCTTATTATGAAGCTAGTCGAGTTACCATTCCAATGAGCTCAAAATAGTCTAAATTCGACTACTAAAGAGAGAGTTATGAAGGTTACTATTAGATAAGGAGATGAAGGAAAAATTCAGGACTGACGACTACGATCCCACTTATGGATGCGAAAATGGTATCAGAATACGATGATTTAAGTCGAAAATGAAAGGGCCCTAAAGTACCTTTCAGATGACCATAAATCGACCAAATCCGGCATTAAATGAGAGAGTTATGAGCATCTCCATTGGATCGCATGATTTGGAAAGATTAACAATCCAAATTGCAAAATGACGATCGAAGTGTTACAAAGTGCTTTTGGGATATCGAACGGTGTCAGAATTTGCCAATTCTGGTCCCATTAGGAAGGAGTTACCATTTCAATGAGGTCAAAATAGTCTAAATTCGACCACTGAAAAGAGAGTTATGAAGGTTACTATTGGACAAGGAGATGAATGAAAAATTCAGGACGATGACTGCGATCCCACTTACGGATGCGCAAATGGTCTCGGAATACGATGATTCAAGTCAGGAATGAAAGAGCACTAAAGTACCATTCAGATGAGTGAAAATCGACCCAATGTGACATCAAACGAGGAAGTTATGTGCATCTCTGTTGGATTGCGCAATTTGGAAGGATTAACAATCCAAATTGCAAAATGACGATCGAAGAGTTCCAACAGGCTTTTGGGATGTCGAACGGTCTCAGAATTAGACAATTCCGGTCTAATTAGGAAGCTTGTCGAGTTACCATTCCAATGAGTTCAAAATAGTCTAAATTCGACCACTGATGTGTGAGTTATGAAGGTTACTATTGGACAAGGAGATGAAGGAAAAATTCACGACTGACGACTATGATCCCACTTACGGATGTGGCAATGGTCTCAGAATACGACGATTCAAGTCAGGAATGAAAGAGCACTAAAATAACTTTCAGATGACCAAAAATTGATCCAATCCGACATCTAATGAGGGAGTTATGAGCTTCTCCATTGGATTGCGCGATTTCGAAAGCTTAACAATTCAAGTTGCAAAATGACCATGGAAGAGTTCCAAAGTGCTTTTGGGATATCGAACGGTCTCAGAATTAACGAATTCTGGTCCCATTAGGAAGCTTGTCGAGTTACCATTCCAATGAACTCAAAATAGTCTCAATTTGACCCATGAAGAGAGAGTTATGAAGGTTACTATTGGACGAGGAGATGAAGGAAAAACTCAGGACAGACGACCACGATCCCACTCATGGATGAGCAAATGGTCACGGAATAGGTCGATTCAAGTTAGGAATGAAAGAGCCCTAAAGTACCTTTCAGATGACCAAACATCTACCCAATCCGACATCAAACGAGGGAGTTATGAACATCTCCATTGGTTCGCGCAATCTGGAAACATTAACAATCTAAATTACAAAATGACGATCGAAGAGTTCCGACGTGCTTTTGGGATTCGAACGGTCTCAGAATTAGACAATTCAGATCTCATCAGGAAGTTGTCGAGTTACCATTCCAATGAGCTAAAAATTGTCAAAATTCGACCAATGAAGAGAGAGTTATGAAGGTTACTATTGGACAAGGAGATGAAGGCAAAATTCATGGTCGACAACTGCGATCCCACTTACGGATCCTCAAATGGTCTCGAAAGATGATGATTCAAGTCAGGAATGAAAGAACACAAAATTACCTTTCAGATGACCAAAAATAGACGCAATCCGACATTACATGAGGGAGTTATGAGCTTCTCCATTGGATCGCGCAATTTCTAAAGATTAACAATTCAAATTGCAACATGACCATGGAAGAGTTCCAAAGTGCTTTTGGGATATCGAACGGTCTCAAAATTAGCGAATTCTGGTCCCATTAGGAAGCTTGTCATGTTACCATTCCAATGAGCTCAAAATAGTCTCAATTCGACAACTAAGAGAGTGTTATGAAGGTTACTATTGGATGAGGAGATGAAGGAAAAATTCAGGACAGACAACTGCCATCCCACTTACGGATGAGCAAATGGTCACGGAATAGGACGATTCAAGTCAGGAATGAAAGAGCCCTAAAGTACCTTTCAGATGACCAAAAATCTACCCAATCCGACATCAAACGAGGGAGTTATGAGCATCTCCATTAGATCCAACAATTTGGAAAGATTAACAATCCAAATTGCAAAATGACGATCGAAGAGTTCCGACGTGCTTTTGTGATATCGAAAGGTCTCAGAATTAGACAATTCTGGTCTCATTAGGAAGTTGTCGAGTTACCATTCCAATGAACTCAAAATTGTCTAAATTCAACCAATGAAGAGAGAGTTATGAAGGTTACTATTGGACAAGGAGATGAAGGGAAAATTCAGGGCCGATGATTGCAATCCCACCTACGGATGTGCAAATGGACTCGGAATACAACGATTCAAGCCACGAATGAAAGAGCACTAAAGTACCTTTTAGATGACCAAAAATCGACCCAATCCGACATCAAATGAGTGAGTTATGAGCATCTCCATTGGATCACGCGATTTGGAAAGATTAACAATCTATATTGCAAAATGACGATGGTAGTGTTCCTACGTGCTTTTGGGATATCGAACAATCTCAGAATTACCCAATTCTGGTCCCATTAGGACGGTTGTCGAGTTACCATTCCAATGAGCTCAAAATAGTCTAAATTCAACCACTAAAGAGAGAGTTATGAAGGTTAGTATGGGATAAGGGATGAAGGAAAAATTCAGGACCGAAAACTGTGATCCCAGTTACAGATGCGCTAATGTTCTCGGAATGCGACGATTCAAGTCAGGAATGAAAGAGCACTAAATTACCTTTCAGATGACCATAAATTAACCCAATCCGACATCAAATGAGGGAGTTATGCGCATCTCCATTGGATAACGCTATATGGAAAGATTAACAATCCAAATTGTAAAATGGCGATTGAAGAGTTCCAACGTGCCTTTAGGATATCGAACGGTCTCAGAATTAGACAATTCTGGATTCATCAGGAAGCCTATCAAGTTATCATTCCAATGAGCTCTTAATAGTATAAATTCAACCACTGAAGAGAGAGTTATGAAGATTACTATTGGACAAGGAGAGGAAGGAAAAATTTAGGAGCGACGACTGCGATCCCACTTATGGATGCGCAAATGGTCTCGGAATACAACAATTAAAATGAAGAATTAAAGCGCACTGAAGTACCTTTCAGATGACCAAAAATTGACCCTATCCGACATCAAACGAGGGTGTTATGTGCATCTCCATTAGATTACGTGATTTGGAAAGATTAACAATCTAAATTGCAAAATGATGATCGTAGAGTTCCAAGAGGCTTTTGGGATGACGAACGGTCTCGAAACTAGACAATTCTTATCTTATTATGAAGCTAGTCGAGTTACCATTCCAATGAGCTCAAAATAGTCTGAATTCGACTACTAAAGAGAGAGTTATGAAGGTTACTATTGGATAAGGAGATGAAGGAAAAATTCAGGACCGACGACTACGATCCCACTTACTAATGCGCAAATGGTCTCGGAATAAGATGATTCAAGTCAGAAATGAAAGGGCACTAAAGTACCTTCCAGATGACTATAAATCGACTGAATCCGACATCAAATGAGGGAGTTATGAGCATCTCCATTGGATCGCATGATTTGGAAAGATTAACAATCCAAATTGCAAAATGACGATCGAAGTGTTACAAAGTGCTTTTGGGATATCGAACGGTGTCAGAATTTGCCAATTCTGGTCCCATTAGGAAGGAGTTACCATTCCAATGAGCTCAAAATAGTCTAAATTGGACCACTGAACAGAGAGTTATGAAGGTTACTATTGGATAAGGAGATGAATGAAAAATTCAGGACGATGACTGCGATCCCACTTACGGATGCGCAAATGGTCTCGGAATACGATGATTCAAGTCAGGAATGAAAAAACACTAAAGGACCATTCACCAAAAATTGACCCATTTGGACATCAAATGAGGAAGTTATGGGCATCTCTGGATCGCGAATTTGGAAAGATTAACAATCCAAATTGCAAAATGACGATCGAAGAGTTCCAAGGGCTTTTGAGGATATCGAGCGGTCTCGAAATTAGACAATTCTAATTAGGAAGCTTGTCGAGTTACCATTCCAATGAGTCAAAATAGTCTAAATTCGACCCCGAGGAGTTATGAAGGTTACTATTGGAAAGGAGATGAAGGAAAAATTCAGGACCGGCGCTATGATCCCACTTACGGATGGGCAAATGGTCTCGAAATACGACGATTCAATCGAATGAAAGAGCACTAAAATAACCTTTAGATGACCAAAAATTGACCAATCCGACTCAAAGAGGGAGTTATGAGCTTCTCCTTGGAACACGCATTTTGGAAAGATTCAAATTACAAAATGACCATGGAAGAGTTCCTAAGTGCTTTTGGGATATCGAACGGTCTTAGAATTTACGAATTCTGGTCCCATTAGGAAGCTTGTCGAGTTACCATTCCAATGAACTCAAAATAGTCTCAATTCGACCCATGAAGAGAGAGTTATGAAGGTTACTATTGGACGAGGAGATGAAGGAAAAACTCAGGACAAACGACTACGATCCCACTCATGGATGAGCAAATGGTCACGGAATAGGTCGATTCAAGTTAGGAATGAAAGAGCCCTAAAGTACCTTTCAGATGACCAAACATCTACCCAATCCGACATCAAACGAGGGAGTTATGAACATCTCCATTGGTTCGCGCAATCTGGAAACATTAACAATCTAAATTACAAAATGACGATCGAAGAGTTTCAACGTGCTTTTGGGATATCGAACGGTCTCAGAATTAAACAATTCAGATCTCATCAAGAAGTTGTCGAGTTACCAATCCAATGGGCTAAAAATTGTCAAAATTCGACCAATGAAGAGAGAGTTATGAAGGTTACTATTGGACAAGGAGATGAAGGCAAAATTCATGGTCGACAACTGCGATCCCACTTACGGATCCTCAGATGGTCTCGAAAGATGATGATTCAAGTCAGGAATGAAAGAACACAAAATTACCTTTCAGATGACCAAAAATCGACGCAATCCGACGTTAAATGAGGGAGTTATGAGCTTCTCCATTAGATCGCGCAATTTCTAAAGATTAACAATTCAAATTGTAACATGACCGTGGAAGAGTTCCAAAGTGCTTTTGGGATATCGAACGGTCTCAAAATTAGCGAATTCTGGTCCCATTAGGAAGCTTGTCGAGTTACCAGTCCAAAAAAATAGTCTAATTCGACCAAGAGAGGTTATGAAGGTTACTATTGGAGGGAGATGAAGGAAAAATTCGGGGCTATGCCATCCCACTTACGGATGAGCAAATGGTAACGGAATAGGACGATTCAAGTCAAGAATGAAAGAGCCCTAAAGTACCTTTCAGATGACCAAAAATCTTCCCAATCCGACATCAAACGAGGGAGTTATGAGCATCTCCATTAGATCCCACAATTTGGAAAGATTAACAATCCAAATTGCAAAATGACGATCGAAGAGTTCCGACGTGCTTTTGGGATATCGAAAGGTCTCAGAATTAGACAATTCTGGTCTCATTAGGAAGTTGTCGGCTTACCATTCCAATGAGCTCAGAATTGTCTAAATTCAACCAATGAAGAGAGAGTTATGAAGGTTACTATTGGACAAGGAGATGAAGGGAAAATTCAGGGCCGATGATTGCGATCCCACCTACGGATGCGCAGATGGTCTCGGAATACAACGATTCAAGCCACGAATGAAAGAGCATTAAAGTACCTTTTAGATGACCAAAAATTGACCCAATCCGATATCAAATGAGCGAGTTATGAGCATCTCCATTGGATCACCCGATTTGGAAAGATTAACAATTTATATTGCAAAATGACGATGGTAGTGTTCCTACGTGCTTTTAGGATATCGAACCGTCTCAGAATTAACCAATTCCGGTCCCGTTAGGACGGTTGTCGAGTTACCATTCCAATGAGCTCAAAATAGTCTAAATTCAACCTCTGAAGAGAGATTTATGAAGGTTACTATGGGACAAGGGATGAAGGAAAGCTTCAGGACTGAAAACTGCGATCCCACTTACGGATGCGCTAATGTTCTCGGAATGCGGCGATTCAAGTCAGGAATGAAAGAGCACTAAAGTACCTTTCAGATGACCATAAATTAACCCAATCCAACATCAAATGAGGGAGTTAAGGGCATCTCCATTGGATCATGCTATTTGGAAAGATTAACAATCCAAATTGTAAAATGACGATCGAAGAGTTCCAACGTGCCTTTGGGATATCAAAAGGTCTCAGAATTAGACAATTCTGGATTCATCAGGAAGCCTATCAAGTTATCATTCCAATGAGCTCTTAATAGTATAAATTCGACCACTGATGTGAGAGATATGAAGGTTACTATTGGATATGGAGATGAAGGAAAAACTCAGGACCGATGACTACGATCCCATTTATGGATGCAAAAATGGTCTCGGAATACAATGATTCAAGTTAGAAATGAAAGGACACTAAAGTACCTTTCAGATGACCAAAAATCGACCCAATCTGACATTAAACGAGGGTGTAATGTGCATCTCCATTGGATTACACGATTTGGAAAGATTAACAATCCAAATTGCAAAATGACGATCGAAGAGTTCCAACGGGCTTTTGGGATGTTGAACGGTCTCGAAATTAGACAATTTTAGTCTCATTATGAAGATAGTCAAGTTACCATTCCGATGAGCTCAAAATAGTCTGAATTCGACTACTAAAGAGAGAGTTATGAAGGTTACTATTGGACAAGGAGATGAAGGAAAAATTCAGGACCGACGACTACGATCCCACTTACGGATGCGCAAATGGTCTCGGAATACGATGATTCAAGTCAGAAATGAAAGGGCACTAAAGCACCTTTCAGATGACCATAAATCGACCGAATTAGACATCAAATGATGAAGTTATGAGCATCTCCATTGGATCGCGCGATTAGGAAAGATTAACAATCCAAATTATAAAATGACGATCAAAGAGTTCCAACGTGCTTTTGGGCTATCGAACAGTGTTAGAATTGGCCAATTCTGGTCCCATTAGGAAGGAGTTACCATTCTAATGAGCTCAAAATAGTCTAAATTCGACCAGTGAAGAGAGAGTTATGAAGGTTACTATTGGACAAGGAGATGAATGAAAAATTCAGGACGATGACTGCGATCCCACTTACGGATGTGCAAATGGTCTTGGAATACGATGATTCAAGTCAGGAATGAAAGAGCACTAAAGTACCATTCAAATGAGTGAAAATCGACCCAATGTGACATCAAACGAGGAAGTTATGTGCATCTCTGTTGGATTGTGCAATTTGGAAGGATTAACAATCCAAATTGCAAAATGACGATCGAAGAGTTCCAACAGGCTTTTGGGATGTCGAACGGTCTCAGAATTAGACAATTCCGGTCTAATTAGGAAGCTTGTCGAGTTACCATTCCAATGAGTTCAAAATAGTCTAAATTCGACCACTGATGTGTAGTTATGAAGGTTACTATTGGACAAGGAGATGAAGGAAAAATTCACGACCGACGACTATGATCCCACTTACGGATGTGGCAATGGTCTCAGAATACGACGATTCAAGTCAAGAATGAAAGAGCACTAAAATAACTTTCAGATGACCAAAAATTGATCCAATCCGACGTCAAATGAGGGAGTTATGAGCTTCTCCGTTGGATTGCGCGATTTCGAAAGCTTAGCAATTCAAATTACAAAATGACCATGGAAGAGTTCCTAAGTGCTTTTGGGATATCGAACGGTCTTAGAATTTACGAATTCTGGTCCCATTAGGAAGCTTGTCGAGTTACCATTCCAATGAACTCAAAATAGTCTCAATTCGACCCATGAAGAGAGAGATATGAAGGTTACTATTGGACGAGGAGATGAAGGAAAAACTCAGGACAGACGACTGCGATCCCACTTAGGGATCCTCAAATGGTCTCGAAAGATGATGATTCAAGTCAGGAATGAAAGAACACAAAATTACCTTTCAGATGACTAAAAATCGACGCAATCCGACGTTAAATGAGGGAATTATGAGCTTCTCCATTAGATCGCGCAATTTCTAAAGATTAATAATTCAAATTGCAACATGACCATGGAAGAGTTCCAAAGTGCTTTTGGGATATCGAACGGTCTCAAAATTAGCCAATTCTGGTCCAATTAGGACGGTTGTCGAGTTACCATTTCAATGAGCACAAAATAGTCTAAATTCGACCACTGAAAGGAGAGTTATGAAGGTTACTATGGGACAAGGAGATGAAGGAAAAATTCAGGACGAAAAACTTTGATCCCACTTACGTATACGCAAATGTTCACGGAATACGGCAATTCAAGTCAAGAGTGAAAGAGCACTAAAGTATCTTTCAAATGACCGTAAATTAACCCAATCCGACATGAAATGAGGGAGTTATGAGCATCTCCGTTGGATCACACGATTTGGAAAGATTAACAATCCAAATTGCAAAATGACGATCGAAGAGTTCCAACGTGCCTTTGGGATATCGAATGGTGTCAGAATTTGCCAATTCTGGTCCGATTCGGAAGGAGTTTCCATTCCAATGAGCTCAAAATAGTCTAAATTCGACCATTGAAGAGAGAGTTATGAAGGTTACTATTGGACAAGGAGATGAATGAAAAATTTCGGATGATGACTGCTAGCAGTCCCACTTACAGATGCGTAAACGGTCTCGGAATATGATGATTCAAGTCAGGAATGAAAGAGCACTAAAGTACCATTCAGATGAGTGAAAATCGACCCAATCCGACCTCAAATGAGGGAGTTATGTGCATCTCCATTGGATTGCACAATTTGGAAAGATTAACAATCCAAATTGCAAAATGACGATCAAAGAGTTCCAACGGGCTTTTGGGATATCGAACGGTCTCATAATTCGCCAATTCTAGTACCTTGTCGAGTTAGCATTCCAATGAGCTCAAAATAATCTAAATTCGACCAGTGAAGAGAGTTATGAAGGTTACTGTTGGACAAGGAGATAAAAAAAAAATTATGACCGACGACTGCAATCCCACTTACGAATGCCTAAATGGTCTCAGAATACCATGATTCAAGTTAAGAATGAAAGAGCTCTAAAAGTACCATTCAGATGAGTGAAAATCGACCCAATCCGACCTCAAATGAGGGAGTTATGTGCATCTCCATTGGATTGCACAATTTGGAAAGATTAACAATCCAAATTGCAAAATGACGATCAAAGAGTTCCAACGGGCTTTTGGGATATCGAACGGTCTCATAATTCGCCAATTCTAGTCCCATTAGGAAGCTTGTGGAGCTACCATTCCAATGAGCTTAAAATAGTCTAAATCCGACCACTGAAGAGAGAGTGTGATGGTTACTATTGGACAAGGAGATGAAGAAAAAATTCAGGACTGACGACTACGATCCCACTTACGGATGCAGATATGGTCATTGAATATGATGATTCAAGTTAGGATGAAAGAGCACTGAAGTACCTTTCAGATGACTAAAAATTGACCTAATCCGATGTCAAATGAGGGAGTTATGAGCTTCTCCATTGGATCGCGCAATTTCGAAAGAGTAACAATTTAAATTGCAACATGACCATAGAAGAGTTCCAAAGTGCTTTTGGGATATCGAACGGTCTCAGAATTAGTGACTTCTGGTCCCATTAGGAAGCTTGTGGAGTTACCATTCCAATGGACTCTAAATAGTCTTAATTCGTCCACTGAAGAGAGAGTTATGAAGGTTACTATTAGATGAAGAGATGAAGGAAAAATTCAGGACAGACAACTGCGATCCCACTTATGGATGAGCAAATGGTCACAAAATAAGACGATTCAAGTCAGGAATGAAAGAGCCCTAAAGTACCTTTCAGATGACCAAAAATCTTCCCAATACGACATCAAACAAGGGAGTTAAGAGCATATCCATTGGATCCCACAATTTGGAAAGATTAACAATCCAAATTGCAAAATGACAATCGAATAGTTCCGATGTTCTTTTGGGATATCGAACGGTTTCAGAATTGGACAATTCTGGTCTCATTAGGAAGTTGTCGAGTTACCATTCCAATGAGCTCAAATTTGTCTAAATTTGACTAGTGAAGAGAGAGTTATGAAGGTTACTATTAGACTAGGTGATGATGGAAAAATTCAGGAGCGACGACTGCGATCCCACTTGCGGATGCGTAAATGTTCTCCGAATGCGGCGATTTAAGTCAGGAATGAAAGAGCACTAAAGTACCTTTCAGATGACCATAAATTAACCCAATCCGACAGCAAATGAGGGAGTTATGAGCATGTCCATTGGATCATGCTATTTGGAAAGATTAACAATCCAAATTGCAAAATGACGATCGAAGAGTTCCACGTGCTTTTGGGATATCGAACAGTCTCGAAATTACCCAATTCTAGTCCCATTTAGAAGCTTGTCAAATTAGCATTCCATTGAACTCAAAATATTCTAAATTTGACCTCAGAAGAGGGAGTTATGAAGGTGACTATTGGACTAGTTGATGAAGGAAAAATTTAGGACCGACGACTGCGAAACAACTTACGGATGCCCAAATATCTCAGAATACGATGGTTCCAGTCAAGAATGAAAGAGCGCTAAAAGTACCTTTCAGATGACAAAAAATTGACCCAATCCGACATTAAACAAGGGAGTTATGAGCCTTTCCGTTGGATCATGCTATTTGAAAAGATTAACATTCCAAATTGCAAAATGACGTCGAAGAGTTCCAACATGCTTTTAGGATATCGAACGGTCTTGAAATTAGCCAATTCCGATCCCAGTTAGAAGCTTGCCAAGTTACCATTCCAATGAGCTCAAAATAGTATAAATTCGACCACTGAAGAGAGAGTTATGAAGATTACTATTGGACAAGGAGACGAAGGAAAAACATAGGAGTAGCGACTGCGATCCCACTTACGGATGTGCAAATGGTCTCGGAATACAACGATTGAAATTAACAATCAAAGCACACTAAAGTACCTTCAGATGACCAAAAATTGACCCAATCCCACATCAAACGAGGGTGTTATGTGCATCTCCATTAGATTACATGATTTGGAAAGATTAACAATCCAAATTGCAAAATGACGATCGAAGAGTTCCAACGGGCTTTTGGGATGTTGAACGGTCTCGAAATTAGAAAGCTTGTAGAGTTACCATTCCAATGAGCTTAAAATAGTCTAAATTTGACCATTGAAGAGAGAGTTATAAAGGTTACTATTGGACAAGGAGATGAATGAAAAATTCAGGACGATGACTGCGATCCCACTTACGGATGCGCAAATGGACTCAGAATACAATGATTCAAGTCAGGAATGAAAGAGCACTAAAGCACCTTTCAAATGAGTGAAAATCGACCCAATCTGACATCCAACGAGGGAGTTATGTGGATCTCCGTTGGATTGCACAATTTGGAAAGATTAACAATCCAAATTGCAAAATGACGATCGAAGAGTTCCAACGTGCTTTTGGGCTATCGAACAGTGTTAGAATTGGCCAATTCTGGTCCCATTAGGAAGGAGTTACCATTCCAATGAGCTTAAAATAGTCTAAATTCGACCACTGATGTGTGAGTTATGAAGGTTACTATTGGACAAGGAGATGAAGGAAAAATTCACGACTGATAACTACGATCCCACTTACGGATGTGGAAATGGTCTCGGAATAGAACGATTCAAGTCAAGAATGAAAGAGCACTAAAATAACTTTCAGATGACCAAAAATTGACCCAATCTGACATCAAATGTGGGACTAATGAGCTTCTCCATTGGATTACGCGATTTTGAAAGCTTAAAAATTTAAATTGCAAAATGACCATGGAAGAGTTCCAAAGTGCTTTTGGGATACCGAACGGTCTCAGAATTATCGACTTTTGGACCCATTAGGAAGCTTGTCGAGTTACCATTCCAATGAACTCAAAATAGTCTCAATTCGACCCCTAAAGAGAGAGTTATGAAGATTACTATTGGACGAGGAGATGAAGGAAAAATTCAGGACCGAAAACTGCGATCCCACTTATGTATACGCAAATGTTCTTGGAATATGATGATTCAAGTCAAGAGTGAAAGAGCACTAAAGTATCTTTCAGATGACCATAAATTAACCCAATCCGACATCAAATGAGGGAGTTATGAGCATCTCCGTTATATCGCGCGATTTGGAAAGATTAACAATCTAAATTGTAAAATGACGATCGAAGAGTTCCAACGTGCTTTTGGGATATCGAACGGTCTCAGAATTAGACAATTCTAGCCTCATTAGGAAGCCTACCAAGTTATCAAACCAATGAACTCTTAATAGTATAAATTCAACCACTTAAGAGAGTGTTAAGAAGGTTACTATTGGATAAGGGGATGAAGGAAAAATTCAGGTGCGACGACTGCGATCCCACTTACGGATGCGCAAATGGTCTCGGAATATGACGATTGAAGTCAAGAATCAAAGCACACTAAAGTAACTTACAGATGACCAAAAATTGGCCAATCCGACATCAAACGAGGGTGTTATTTGCATCTCCATTAGAGTACACGATTTGGAAAGATTAACAATCCAAATTTCAAAACGATGATCGAAGAGTTCCAACGTGCTTTTGGGATATCGAACTGTGTCAGAATTTGCCAATTCTGGACCCATTAGGAAGGAGTTACCATTCCAATGAGCTCAAAATAGTCTAAATTCGACCACTGAGGAGAGAGTTATGAAGGTTACTATTCGACAAGGTGATAAATGAAAAATTTAGGACGATGACTGCGATCCCACTTACGGATGTACAAATGGTCTTGGAATACGATGATTCAAGTCAGGAATGAAAGAGCACTAAAGTACCATTTAGATGAGTGAAAATCGACCCAATCCAACATCAAACGAGGGAGTTATGTGCATTTCCGTTGGATTGCACAATTTGGAAAGATTAACAATCCAAATTGCAAAATGACGATCAAAGTGTTCCAACGGGATTTTAGGATGTCGAACGATCTCAGAATTAGACAATTCTAGTGTAATTAGGAAGCTTGTCGAGTTACCATTCCAATGAGCTCAAAATAGTCTAAATTCGACCACTGAAAAGGGAGTTATGACAGGTTACTATTGGACAAGGAGATGAAGGAAAAATTCAGGACTGATGACGGCGATCCCACTTACGGATGCTCAAATGGTCTCGGAATTCGACTATTCAAGTCCGGAATGAAAGACCACTAAAGGGCCCTTCAAATAACCAAAAATCGACCCAATCTGCCATCAAACATGGGAGTTATGAGCATCTCCGTTGGATCACGCGATTTAGAAAGATTAACATTTTAAATTGTAAAATGATGATTAAAGAGTTCCAATGGGCTTTTAGGATATCGAACGGTCTCATAATTAGCAAACTCTGGTCCTATTAGGAAACTCATTTAGTTACCATTACAATGAGCTCAAAATAGTCTAAATTCGACCACTGAAGAGAGAGTGTAATGGTTACTATTGGACAAGGAGATGAAGGAAAAATTCAGGGCCGACGACTACGATCCCACTTGCGAAAGCAGAAATGGTCATCGAATACGACGATTCAGGTCAGGATGAAAGAGCACTAAAGTACCTTTCAAATGACCAAAAATTGACTCAATCCGACGTCAAATGAGGGAGTTATGAGCATCTCCATTGGTCGCGTAATTTTGAAAGATTTACAATTCAAATTGTAACATGACCATAGAAGAGGTCCAAAGTGCTTTTGGGATATTGAACAGTCTCAGAATTAGTGAATTCTGGTCCCATTAGGAAGCTTGTCGAGCTACCATTCCAATGAACTCAAAATAGTCTCAATTCGACCACTGAAGAGAGTTATGAAGGTTACTATTGGACGAGGAGATGAAGGAAAAATTCAAGACAGATGACTGCGATCTCACTTAGGGATGAACAAATGGTCACGGAATAGGATGATTCAAGTCAGGAATGAAAGAGCCCTAAAGTACCATTTAAATGACCAAAAATCTTCCCAATCCGACATTAAATGAGGGAGTTATGAGCATCTCCATTGGATCCCGCAATTTGGAAAGATTAACAATCCAAATTGCAAAATGACGATCGAAGAGTTCCAACGTGTGTTTGGGGTATCGAACGGTCTCAGAATTAGAGAATTCTAGTCTCATTAGGAAGTTGTCGAGTTACCATTCCAATGAGCTCAAAATTGTCTAAATTCAACCAATGAAGAGAGTGTTATGAAGGTTACTATTGGACAAGGAGATGAAGGGAAAACTTAGGGTCGTTGACTGCGATCCCACTTACGGATGCGCAAATGGTCTCAGAATATGACGATTCAAGTCAGGAACGAAAGAAAACTAAATTACCTTTCAGATGACCAAAAATTGACGCAATCTGCCATCAAACATGGGAGTTATGAGCATCTCCATTGGACACTCGATTTAGAAAGATTAACATTCCAAATTGTAAAATGGCGATCAAAGAGTTCTAAAGGGATTTTGGGATATTTATTGTCTCATAATTAGCCAATACTGGTCCTGTTAGGAACCTTGTCGAGTTACCATTCCAATGAGCTCAAAATAGTCTAAATTCGACCACTGAAGAGAGATTGTGATGGTTACTATTGGACAAGGAGATGAAGGAAAATTCAGGACCGACGACTACGATCCTAGTAACGGATGCAGAAATGGTCATTGAATATGACGATTCAAGTCAGGATGAAAGAGCACTGAAGTACCATTCAGATGACCAAAAATTGACCTAATCCGATGTCAAATGAGGGAGTTATGAGCTTCTCCATTGGATCGAGCAATTTCGAAAGATTAACAATTCAAATTGCAACATGACCAAGGAAAAGTTCCAAAGTGCTTTTGGAATATCAAACAGTTTTAGAATTAGCGAATTCTGATCCCATTAGGAAGCGTGTCGAGCTACCATTCCAATGAATTCAAAGTAGTCTCAATTCGACCACTGAAGAGAGAGTTATGAAGGTTACTTTTGGACGAGGAGATGAAGGAAAAATTCAGGACAAACGACTGCGATCCCACTTACGGATGAGCAAATGGTCACGGAATAGGACGATTCAGGTTAGCAATGAAAGAGCCCTAAAGTACCTTTTAGATGACCAAAAATCTTCCCTATCTGACATCAAACGAGGGAGTTATGAGCATCTCCATTGGATCCCGCAATTTGGAAAGATTAACAATCCAAATTCCAAAATGACGATCGAAAAGTTCCAACGTGCTTTTGAGATATCGAACGGTCTCAGAATTAGACAATTCTGGTCTCATTAGGAAGTTGTCAAGTTACCATTCCAATGACCTCAAAATTGTCTAAATTCAACCAATGAAGAGAGAGTTATGAAGGTTACTATTGGACAAGGAGATGAAGGGAAAATTCAGGGCCGATGACTGTGCTCCCACCTACCGATGCGAAAATGGTCTCGGAATACAATGATTTAAGACAGGAATGAAAGAGTACTAAATTACCTTTCAGATGACCAAAAATTGACCTAATCCGACATCAAATGAGGGAGTTATGAGCATCTCCAATAGATCGCGCGATTTAGAAAGATTAACAATCCAAATTGCTTTCGGGATATCGAACAGTGTCAGAATTTGCGAATTCTGGACCCATTACGAAGGAGTTACCATTCCAATGAGCTCTAAATAGTCTAAATTCGACCACCGAAGAGAGAGTTACGAAGGTTACTATTGGACAAGGAGATAAATGAAAAATTCAGGTCGATGACTATGATCCCACTTACGGATGCACAAATGGTCTCAGAATACGATGATTCAAGTCAGGAATGAAAGAGTGAAAATCGACCCAATCCGACATCAAACAAGGGAGTTATGTGCATCTCCGTTGGAATGCGTAATTTGGAAAGATTAACAATCCAAATTGCAAAATGATGATCGAAGAGTTCCAACATGCTTTTGGGATGTCGAATGGTCTCTGAATTAGACAATTCTAGTGTAATTAGGAAGCTTGTCGAGTTACCATTCCAATGAGCTCAAAATAGTCTAAATTTGACCACTGAAAAGGGAGTGATGATAGGTTACTATTGGATAAGGAGATGATGGAAAAATTTAGGACCGACGATGGCGATCCCACTTACGGATGCTCAAATGGTCTCGGAATTTGACAATTCAAGTCAAGAATGAAAGACCACTAAAAGACCCTTTAGATAACCAAAAATCGATCCAATCTGACATCAAACATGGGAGTTATGAGCATCTCCGTTGGGTCATGCGATTTAGAAAGATTAACAATCCAAATTGCAAAATAATGATCAAAGAGTTCCAACGAGCTTTTGGGATATCGAACGGTCTCATAATTAGCCAATTTTGGTCTCATTAGGAAGCTTGTTGAGTTACCATTCCAATGAGCTCAAAATAGTCTAAATTCGACCACTGAAGAGAGAGTGTGATGGTTACTATTGGACAAGGAGATGAAGGAAAAATTCAGGACCGATGACTACGATCCCACTTACGGATGTGGAAATGGTCTTGGAATACGACGATTCAAGTTAGGAATGAAAGAGCACTAAAATAACTTTCAGATGATCAAAAATTGACCCAATCCAATGCCAAATGAGGGAGTTATGAGCTTCTCCATTGGATTGCGCGATTTCGAAAGCTTAACCATTCAAATTACAAAATGACCATGGAAGAGTTCCAAAGTGCTTTTGGGATATCGAACGGTCTCAGAATTAGCAAATTCTAGTCCCATTAGGAAGCTTGTCAACTTACCATTCCAATGAACTCAAAATAGTCTAAATTTGACCATGGAAGAGTGAGTTATGAAGGTTACTATTAGATGAGGAGATGAAGGAAAAATTTCGGACAGACGACTGCAATCCCACTTACGAATGAGCAAATGGTCACAGAATAGTACGATTTGAGTCAGGAATGAAAGAGCATCAAAGTACCTTTCAGATGACCAAAAATTGACCCAATCCAACATCAAATGAGAGAGTTATGAGCACGGATCATGCAATTCGAAAAGATTAACAATCCAAAATGCAAAATGACAATCAAAGAGTTCCAATGTGGTTTTGGGATGTGGAATGGTCACAGAATTAGCCTTCTTGTCCCATTTGGAAGCTTGTCGAGTTACCATTCCAATGAGCTCAAATTAGGCTAAATTCTACCAATGAAGAGAGATGAAGGTTACTATTGGACAAGGAGATGAAGGAAAAATTCAGGGCCGATGACTGCGATCCCACTTACGGATGCACAAATGGTCCAGGAATACGACGATTCAAGACAGGAATGAACAAGCACTAAATTACCTTTCAGATGATCTAAAATCGACCCAATCTGACAATAAATGAGGGAGTTATGAGCATCTCCATTGGATCACGCGATTTGGAAAGATTAACAATCCAAATTGCAAAATGACGATCGAAGAGTTCCAACGTGCTTTTGGGATATCGAACGGTCTCAGAATTAGACAATTCTTGTCTCATCAGGAAGCCTACCAAGTTATCATTCTAATGAGCTCTTAATAGTATAAATTTGTCCACTTAAGAGAGAGTTAAGAAGGTTACTATTGGAGAAGGAGATGAAGGAAAAATTCAAGTGCGACGACTGCGATCCCACTTACGGATGCGCAAATGGTCTCGGAATATGACGATTGAAGTCAAGAATCAAAGCGCACTAAAGTACCTTTCAGATGACCAAAAATTGACCCAATCCGGCATCAAACGAGGGTGTTATGTGCATCTCTATTAGAGTACACGATTTGGAAAGATTAACAATCCAAATTGCAAAATGATGATCGAAGAGTTCCAACGTGCTTTTGGGATATCAACGGTCTCAGAATTAGCCAATTTTATTCCCATTTGGAAGCTTGTCGAGTTTTCATTCCAATGATCTTATAATAGTCTAAATTTGACCACTGGAAAGAGAGTTATGCTGGTTACTATTGGACTAGGAGATGAAGGAAATATTTAGGACTGACGATTGCGATCCCACTTACGATTCAAGTCAGAATGACAAATTCCAAACCAAAAATTGACCCAATCAAAAATTAAATGATGGAGTTGGTCGAATTTGGAAAGATTAAAATCCAAATTGCAAAATGAGATGAAGAGTTCCAATGGGCTTTTGGGATTCACGGTCTAGGGCCATTTGGAAGCTTATCGAGTTACCATTCCAGTGAGCTCAAAATAGTCTAAATTTGACCATTGAAAAGGGAGTTATGACAGGTTACTATTGGATAAGGAGATGATGGAAAATTTTAAGTCTGATGACGGCAATCCCACTTATGGATGCTCAAATGGTCTCGAAATTCAACTATTCAAGTCAGGAATGAAAGATCGCTAAAAGACCCTTCAGATAACCAAAAATTGATCCAATCCAACATCAAACATGGGAGTTATGATCATCTCCATTGGATCACGCAATTTAGAAAGATTAACAATCCAAATTGCAAAATGACGATCAAAGAGTTCCAACGGGCTTTTGGGATATCGAACAGTCTCATAATTAGCCAATTTTGGTCCCATTAGGAAGCTTGTCGAGTTACCATTCCAATAAGCTCAAAATAGTCTAAATTCGACCACCGAAGAGAGAGTGTGATGGTTACTATTGGACAAGGAGATGAAGGAAAAATTCACGACTGACGATTACGATCCCACTTACGGATGTGGAAATGGTCTTGGAATACGACGATTCAAGTTAGGGATGAAAGAGCACTAAAATAACTTTTAGATGACCAAAAATTGACCCAATCCGACGTTAAATGAGGGAGTTATGAACTTCTCCGTTGGATTGTGTGATTTCCAAAGCTTAACCATTCAAATTACAAAATGACCATGGAAGAGTTCCAAAGTGCTTTTGGGATATCGAACAGTCTTAGAATTAGCGGATTCTAGTCCCATTAGGAAGCTTGTCGACTTACCATTCCAATGAACTCAAAATAGTCTCAATTTGACCACTGAAGAGAGAGTTATGAAGGTTACTATTGGACAAGGAGATGAAGGAAAAATTTAGGACAGATGACTGCAATCCCACTTACGGATGAGTAAATGGTTACGGAATAGTACGATTTGAGTCAGGAATGAAAGAGCCCTAAAGTACCTTTCAGATGACCAAAAATCTTCCCAATCCGACATCAAACAAGGGAGTTATGAGCATCTCCATTGGATCCCGTAATTTGGAAAGATTAACAATCCAAATTGCAAAATGATGATCGAAGAGTTCCGACGTGCTTTTGGGATATCGAACGGTCTCAGAATTCGACAATTCTAGTCTCATTATGAAGTTGTCGAGTTACCGTTCCAATGAGCTCAAAATTGTCTAAATTCAACTAATGAAGAGAGAGTTATGAAGGTTACTATTGGACAAGGAGATGAAGGGAATATTCAGTGCCGATGACTGCGATCCCACTTATGGATGCGCAAATGTTCTCGGAATGTGGCGATTCAAGTCAGGAATGAAGGAGCACTAAATTACCTTCAGATGACCCTAAATTAACCCAATCCGACATCAAATGAGGGAGTTATGAGCATCTCCATTGGATCGCGCTATTTGGAAACATTAATAATCCAAATTGCAAAATGACGATCGAAGAGTTCCAACGTGCCTTTTGGATATCGAACGGTCTCAGAATTAGACAATTCTGGTCCATCAGGAAGCCTATCGAGTTATCATTCCAATGAGCTCTTTATAGTATAAATTTGACCACTAAAGAGAGAATTATGAAGATTACTATTGGACAAGGAGATCAAAGAAAAGTTCAGGAGCAATGACTACAATCCCTCTTATGGATGCGCAAATGGTCATGGAATACAATGATTGAAATTAAGAAGCAAAGCGCACTAAAGTACCTTTCAGATGACCAAAAATTGACCCAATTCGACATCAAACGAGGGTGTTATGTGCATCTCCATTAGATTTCATGATTTGGAAAGAATAACAATCCAAATTGGAAAATGACGATCGAAGAGTTCCAATGGGCTTTTGGGATGTCGAACGGTCTTGAAATTAGACAATTCTAGTCTCGTTATGAAGCTAGTCGAGTTACCATTCCAATGAGCTCAAAATAGTCTAAATTCGACTATTGAAGAGATAGTGATGAAGGTTACTATTGGACAATGAGATGAAGGAAAAATTCAGGACCGATGACTATGATCCCACTTACGAATGTGCAAATGGTCTCGGAATATGATGATTCAAGTCAGAAATGAAAGGGCACTAAAGTACCTTTTAGATGACCATAAATCAACCGAATCTGACATCAAATGAGGGAGTTATGAGCATCTCCATTGGATCAAGCGATTTGGAAAGCTGAACAATCCAAATTGGAAAATGATGATCGAAGAGCTCCAACGTGCTTTTGGGATATCGAACGGTGTCAGAATTTGCTAATTCTGGTCCCATTAGGAAGGAGTTACTATTCCAATGAGCTCAAAATAGTCTAAATTCGACCACTGAAGAGAGAGTTATGAAGGTTACTATTGGACAAGGAGATGAATGAAAAATTCAGGACGATCACTCTGATCCCACTTACGGATGCGCAAATGGTCTCGGAATATGATGATTCAAGTCAGGAATGAAAGAGTACTAAAGTACTATTAAGATGACTGAAAATTAACCCAATCCGACATCAAACGAGGGAGTTATGTGCATCTCCGTTGGATTGCATAATTTAGAAAGATTAACAATCCAAATTGCAAAATGACGATCGAGGAGTCCCAACGGCTTTTGGGAAGTCGAACGGTCTCAGAATTAGACAATTCTGGTCTAATTTGAAAGCTTGTCGAGTTACCATTCCAATGAGCTCAAAATAGTCTAAATTCGACCACTGAAACAAGAGTTATGATAGGTTACTATTAGACAAGGAGATGAAGGAAAAATTCACAATCAACGACTACGATCCCACTTAGAGATGTGGAAATGGTCTCGGAATACGATGATTCAAGTCAGGAATGAAAGAGCACAAAAATAACTTTCAGATGACCAAAAATTGACCCAATCCGACGTCAAATGAGGGAGTTATGAGCTTCTTCGTTCGATTGCATGATTTTGAAGGCTTAACAATTCAAATTGCAAAATGACCATGGAAGAGTTCCAAAGTGCTTTTGGGATATCAAACGGTCTCAGAATTAGTGAATTCTGTCCCATTAGGAAGCTTGTCGAGTTACCATTCTAATGAACTCAAAGTAGTCTCAATTCGACCCTTGAAGAGAGAGTTATGAAGGCTACTATTGGACGAGGAGAAGAAGGAAAAATTCCGGACAGATGACTGTGATCCCACTTACGAATGAGCAAATGGTCATGAAATAGGTCGATTCAAGTTAGGAATGAAAGAGCACTAAAGTACCTTTCAGATGACCAAAAATCTACCCAATCCGACATCAAACGAGGTAGTTATGAGCATCTCCTTTGGATCACGCAATTTGGAAACATTAACAATCCAAACTGCAAAATGATGATAGAAGAGTTTCGACGTGCTTTTGGGATATCGAACGGTCTCAGAATTAGACAATTCTGGTCTCATTAGGAAGTTGTCGAGTTACCATTCCAATGAGCTTAAAATTGTCTAAATTTAACCAATGAAGAGAGAGTTATGAAGGTTACTATTGGACAAGGAGACGAAGGTAAATTCAGGGTCGAGGACTGCGATCCCACTTACGGATGAGCAAATGGTCTCGGAATACGACGATTCAAGTTCGGAATGAAAGAACACTAAATTACCTTTCAGATGACCAAAAATTGACCCAATCTGACATCAAATGAGGGAGTTATGAGCATCTCCGTTGGATCGTGCGATTTGGAAAGATCAACAATCCAAATTGCAAAATGACGATGAAAGAGTTCCTAAGTGCTCTTGGGATATCGAACGGTCTCAGAATTAGCCAATTCTTGTCCCATTAGGATGGCTGTCGAGTAACCATTCCAATGAGCTCAAAATAGTCTAAATTCGACCACTGAAGAGAGAGTTATGAAGGTTATTATGGGACAAGGAGATGAAGGAAAAATTCAGGACCGAAAACTGCGATCCCACTTACGGAAGCACAAATGTTCTCGGAATGCGGCAATTCAAGTCATGAATGTCACAGCATTAAAGTACCTTTCAGATGACCAAAAATTGACCCAATCCGACATCAAACGAGGGAGTGATGAGCATCTCCGTTGAATCGCATGATTTGGAAAGATTAAAAATCCAAATTGCAAAATGACGATCGAAGAGTTCCAACGTGCTTTTGGGATATCGAACGGTCTCAGAATTAGCCAATTCTGGTCCCATTAGGATGGTTGTCGAGTTACCATTTCAATGAGCTCAAAATAGTCTAAATTCGACCACTGAAGGGAGAGTTATGAAGGTTACTATGGGATAAGGAGGTAAAGGAAATATTCAGGACCGAAAACTGCGATCCTACTTACGTATACAGAAATGTTCTCGGAATACGGCTATTCAAGTCAAGAGTGAAAGAGCACTAAAGTATCTTTCAGATGACTGTAAATTAACCCAATCCGACATCAAATGAGGGAGTTATGAGCATCTCCTTTGGATCGCACTATTTGGAAAGATTAACAATCCAAATTGCAAAATGACGATCGAAGAGTTCCAACGTGCTTTTGAGATATCGAACGGTCTCAGAATTAGACAATTCTAGCCTCATCAGGAAGCCACCAAGTTATCATTCCAATAAGCTCTTAATAGTATAAATTTAACCACAAAAGAGAGAGTTAAGAAGGTTACTACTGGAGAAGGAGATGAAGGAAAAATTCAGGTGCGACGACTGCAATCCCACTTACGGATGCGCAAATGGACTCAGAATATGACGATTGAAGTCAAGAATCAAAGCGCACTAAAGTACCTTTCAGATGACTAAAATTGTCCCAATCCGACATCAAACGAGGGTGTTATGTGCATCTCCATTAGAGTACACGATTTGGAAAGATTAACAATCCAAATTGCAAAATGACAATCGAAGAGTTCCAACATGCTTTTAGGATATCGAACGGTGTCAGAATTTGCCAATTCTGGACACATTAGGAAGGAGTTACCATTCCAATGTGCTTAAAATAGTCTAAATTCGACCACTGAAGAGAGAGTTATGAAGGTTACTATTGGACAAGGAGATGAATGAAAAATTCAGGACGATGACTGCGATCCCACTTATGGATGCGCAAATGGTCTTGGAATACGATGATTCAAGTCAGGAATGAAAGAGCACTAAAGTAGCATTCAGATGAGTGAAAATCGATCCAATCCGACATCAAATGAGAGAGTTATGTGCATCTTCGTTGGATTACGCAATTTGGAAAGATTAACAATCCAAATTGCAAAATGACGATCAAAGTGTTCCAACACACTTTCGGGATGTCGAACGGTCTCAGAATTAGACAATTCTGGTGTAATTAGGAACTTGTCGAGTTACCAGTCCAATGAGCTAAAAATAGTCTAAATTCGACCACTGAAAAGGGAGTTGTGACAGGTTACTAATGGACAAGGAGATGAAGGAAAAATTCAGGATTGACGACGGCGATCCCACTTACGAATGCTCAAATGGTCTCGGAAGTCGACTATTCAAGTCAGGAATGAAAAACCACTAAAAATTGACCCAATTCGACATTAAAGATGGGAGTTATGAGCATCTCCGTTGGATCACACGATTTAGAAAGATTAACAATCCAAATTGCAACATGACGATCAAAGAGTTCCAACGGGCTTTATGGATATCGAACGGTCTCATATTTAGCCAATTCTGGTCCCTTTAGGAAGCTTGTCGAGTTACCATTCCAATGAGCTCAAATAGTCTAAATTCGACCACTGAAGAGAGAGTGTGATGGTTACTATTGGACAAGGAGATGAAGGAAAAATTTAGGACCGACGACTACGATCCCACTTACGGATGCGGAAATGGTCATCGAATATGACGATTCAAGTTAGGATGAAAGAGCACTGAAGTACCTTTTAGATGACCAAAAATCGACCCAATTCGACGTCAAATGCGGGAGTTATGAGCTTCTCAATTGGATCGCGCAATTTCGAAAGATTAACAATTCAAATTGCAACATGACGATGGAAGAGTTCCAAAGTGCTTTCGGGATATCGAACGGTCTCAGAATTAGTGAATTCTGGTCCCATTAGGAAGCTTGTCGAGTTACCATACCAATGAACTCAAAATAGTCTCAATTTGACCACTAAAGAGAGAGTTATGAAGGTTACTATTGGATGAGAAGATGTAGTAAAAATTCAGGACAGACGACTGTGATCCCACTTACGGATGAGCAAATGGTCAGGGAATAGGATGATGAAAATCAAGAATGAGAGAACCCTAAAGTACCTTTCAGATGACCAAAAATCTACCCAATCCGACATCAAACGAGGGAGTTATGAGCATCTCCATTAGATCCCACAATTTGGAAAGATTAACAATCCAAATTGCAAAATGACGATCGAAGAGTTCCGACGTGCTTTTGGGATATCGAACGGTCTCTAAATTAGACAATTCTGATCTCATTAGGTAGTTGTCGAGTTACCATGCCAACGAGCTCAAAATTGTCTAAATTTAACCATTGAAGAGAGAGTTATGAAGGTTTCTATTGGACAAGGAGATGAAGGGAAAATTCAGGGCCGATGACTGCGATCCCACTTACAGATGCACAAATGGTCTCGGAAGATGACGATTCAAGACAGGAATGAAAGAGCACTAAATTACCTTTCAGATGACCAAAAATCAACCCAATCCGACATCAAATGAGGGAGTTTTGAGCATCTCCATTGGATCACATGATTTGGAAAGATTAACAATCCAAATTGCAAAATGACGATGGAAGAGTTCCTACGTGCTTTTGGGATATCGAATGGTCTCAGAATTAGCCAATACTGGTCCCATTTGGACGGTTGTCGAGTTACCATTTCGATGAGCTCAAAATAGTCTAAATTCGACCACTGAAGGGAGAGTGATGAAGGTTACTATGGGAAAAGGAGATAAAGGAAAAATTCAGGACTAAAAACTACAATCCCACTTACGTATACGCAAATGTTCTCAAAATACGTTGATTCAAGTCAAGAGTGAAAGAGTACTAAAGTACCTTTCAGATGACCGTAAATTGACCCAATCCGACATCAAATGAGGGAGTTATGAGCACCTCTATTGGATTGCACGATTTGGAAAGAATAACAATCCAAATTGCAAAATGATGATCGAAGAGTTCCAATGTGCTTTTGGGATATCGAACGGTCTCAGAAATAGACAATTCTGGTCTCCTCAGGAAGCCTATCAAGTTATCATTCCAATGAGCTCTTAATAGTATAAATTCGACCACTGAGGAGAGAGTTTTGAAGATTACTATTGGACAAGGAGATGAAGGAAAAATTCAGGAGCGACGACTGCGATCCCACATACGGATGCGCAAATGGTCTCGGAATACAACGATTGAAATCAAGAATCTAAGCACACTATAGTACCTTTCAGATGACCAAAAATTGACCCAATCCGACATCAAATGAGGATGTTATGTGCATCTCCCTTAGATTACATGATTTGGAAAGATTAACAATCCAAATTGCAAAATGATGATCGAAGAGTTCCAAAGGGCTTTTGGGATGTCGAATGGTCTCGAAATTAAACAATTCCAGTCTCATTATGAAGCTAATCGAGTTACCATTCCAATGAGCTCAAAATAGTCTGAATTCAACTACTGAAGAGAGAGTTATTAAGGTTACTATTGGACAAGGAGATGAAGGAAAAATTCAGGACCGACCACTACGATCCCACTTACGGATGCGCAAATGGTCTCGGAATACGATGATTCAAGTCAGAAATGAAAGGGCATTAAAGTACCTCTCAGATGACCATAAATCGACTGAATCCAACATCAAATGAGGGAGTTATGAGCATCTCCATTGGATCGCGCGATTTGGAAAGATTAATAATCCAAATTGCAAAATGACGATCGAAGAGTTCCAACGTGCTTTTAGGATATCGAACAGTGTCAGAATTTTAAAATTCTGGTTGCATTAGGAAGGAGTTACCATTCCAATGAGCTCAAAATAGTCTAAATTCGACCACTGAAGAGAGAGTTATGAAGGTTACTACTAGACAAGGAGATGAATGACAAATTCAGGACGTTGACTTTGAACCCACTTATGGATACGCAAATGGTCTGAGAATATGATGATTCAAGTCAGGAATGAAAGAACCCTAAAGTACCATTCATATGAGTGAAAATTGCCCCAATCCGACATCAAACGAGGGAGTTATGTGCATCTCCATTGGATTGCGCAATTTTGAAACCTTAACAATCCAAATTGCAAAATGACGATCGAAGAGTTCCAACGGGCTTTTGGGATGTCGAACCATCTCATAATTAGACAATTCTGCTCTAATTAGGAAGCTTGTCGAGTTACCATTCCAATGAGCTCAAAATAGTCTAAATTCGACCATTGATGTGTGAGTAATGAAGGTTACTATTGGAGAATGAAATGAAGGAAAAATTCAGGACCGACGACTACGATCCCACTTACGGATGTGGAAATGGTCTCGGAATACAACAATTCAAGTCAGGAATGAAAGAGCACTAAAATAACTTTCAGATGACCAAAAATTGACCGAATCCGACGTCAAATGAGGGAGTTATGAGGTTCTCTGTTGGATTGTGCGATTTTGAAAGCTTGACAATTCAAATTGCAAAATGACCATGGAAGAGTTCCAAAGTGCTTTTGGGATATCGAACGGTCTCAGAATTAGTGAATTCTAGTCCCATTAGGAAGCTTGTCGAGTTACCATTCCAATGAACTCAAAATAGTATCAATTCGACCCCAGAAGAGAGTGTTAAGAAGGTTACTATTGGACGAGGAGATGAAGGAAAAATTCAGGACACGCGACTGCGATCCCACTTATGGATGAGCAAATGGTCACGGAATAGGTTGATTCAAGTTAGGAGTGAAAGAGCCCTAAAGTACCTTTCAGATGACCAAAAATCTAAATGTGACATAAAACGAGGGAGTTATGAGCATCTCCATTGGATTGCGCAATTGGGAAACATTAACAATCCAAATAGCAAAATGACAATCGAAGAGTTCCAACGTGCTTTTGGAAAATCGAACGGTCTCAGAATTAGACAATTCTGGTCTCATTTGGAAGTTGTCGAGTTACCATTCCAATGAGCTCAAAATTGTCTAAATTTGACCAATGAAGAGAGAGTTATGAAGGTTACTATTGGACAAGGAGATGAAGGCAAAATTCAGGGCCGACGACTGCGATCCCACTTACGGTTGCGTAAATGGTCTTGGAATAAGACAATTCAAGTTCGGAATGAAAGAACACTAAATTACCTTTCAGATGACCAAAAATTGACCCAATCTGACATCAAATGAGGAAGTTATGAGCATCTCCATTGGATCACGCTATTTGGAAAGATTAACAATCCAAATTGCAAAATGACGATGGAAGAGTTCCAACGTGCTTTCGGGATATCAAACGGTCTCAGAATTAGACAATTCTGGTCTCATCAGGAAACCTACCAAGTTATCATTCCAATGAGCTCTTAATAGTATAAATTCGACCACTTAAGAGAGAGTTAAGAAGGTTACTAAGGGAGAAGGAGATGAAGGAAAAATTCAGGTGTGACGACTGCGATCCCACTTACGGATGCGCAAATGGTCTCGGAATACGACGATTGAAGTCAAGAATCAAAGCGCACTAAAGTACCTTTCAGATGACCAAAAATCGACCCAATCCAACATCAAACGAGGTTGTTATGTGCTTCGCCATTAGATTACACGATTTGGAAAGATTAACAATTGAAATTTCAAAATGACGATCGAAGAGTTCCAACATGCTTTTGGGATATCGAACGGTATTAAAATTTGCCAATTCTGGACCCATTAGGATGTAGTTACCATTCCAATGAGCTCAAAATAGTCTAAATTCGACCACTGAAGAGAGAGTTATGAAGGTTACTATTGGACAAGGAGATGAATGAAAAATTCAGGACGATGACTGTGATCCCACTTACGGATGCGCAAATGGTCTTGGAATATGATGATTCAAGTCAGGAATGAAAGAGCACTAAAGTAGCATTCAGATGAGTGAAAATCGATCCAATCCGACATCAAAAGAGGGAGTTATGTGCATCTCCATTGGATTGCGCAAGTTGGAAAGATTAACAATCCAAATTGCAAAATGACGATTGAAGAGTTCCAACGGGCATTTGGGATGTCGAACGGTCTCAGAATTAGATAATTCTGGTCTAATCAGGAAGCTTGTCGAGTTGTCATTCCAATGAGCTCAAAATAGTCTAAATTCGACCACTGATGTGTGAGTTATGAAGGTAACTATTGGACAAGGAGATGAAGGAAAAATTCACGACCGACGACTACGATCCCACTTACGGATGTGGAAATGGTCTCGGAATACGACGATTCAAGTCAAGAATGAAAGAGCACTAAAATAACTTTCAGATGACCAAAAATTGACCCAATCCAACGTCAATTGAGGGAGTTATGAGCTTCTCCATTGGATTGCGTGATTTGGAAAGCTTAACAATTCAAATTGTGAAATGACTATGGAAGAGTTCCAAAGTGCTTTTGGGATATCGAATGGTCTTAGAATTAGCGAATTCTGGTCCCATTAGGATGCTTGTCGAGTTACCATTCCAATGAACTCAAAATAGTATCAATTCGACCCCAGAAGAGAGAGTTATGAAGGTTACTATTAAACGAGGAGATGAAGGAAAAATTCAGGACAGACGACTGCGATCCCACTTACTCAAATGGTCACGAAATAGGTTGATTCAAGTTAGGAATGAAAGAGCCCTAAAGTACCTTTTTGATGACCAAAAATCTACCCAATCTGACATCAAACGAGGGAGTTATGAGCATCTCCATTGGATCGAGCAATTTGGAAACATTAACAATCCAAATTGCAAAATGACGATTGAAGAGTTCCGACGTGCTTTTGGGATATCGAACGGTCTCAAAATTAGACAATTCTGGTCTCATTAGGAAGTTGTCGAGTTACCATTCCAATGAGCTCAAAATTATCTAAATTCGACCAATGAAGAGAGGGTTATGAAGGTTACTATTGGACAAGGAGATGAAGGCAAAATTCAGGGTCGATGACTGCGATCCCACTTACGGATGCGCAAATGGTCTCGGAATATGATTATTCAAGTCAGGAATGAAAGAACACTAAATTACCTTTCAGATGACCAAAATTTGACCCAATCCGACCTCAAATGAGGGAGTTATGAGCATATCCATTGGATCACGTGATTTGGAAAGATTAACAATCCAAATTGCAAAATGACGATGAAAGAGTTCCTACGTGCTTTTGGGATATCGAACGGTTGCAGAATTTGCCAACTCTGATCCCATTAGGATGGTTGTCGAGTTACCATTACAATGAGCTCAAAATAGTCTAAATTCGACCACTAAAGGGAGAGTTATGAAGGTTACTATGGGACAAGGAGATGAAAGAAAAATTCAGGACCGAAAACTGCAATCCCACCTACGTATACGCAAATGTTCTCGGAATATGTCAATTCACGTCAAGAGTAGAAGAGCACTAAAGTATCTTTCAGAGGACCATAAATTAACCCAATCCAACATCAAATGAGGGAGTTATGAGCATCTCCGCTGGATCGCACGATTTGGAAAGATTAACAATCCAAATTGCAAAATGACGATCAAAGAGTTCCAACGTGCTTTTGGGAAATCGAACGGTCTCAGAATTAGACAATTCTGGTCTCATCAGGAAGCCTACCAAGTTATCATTCCAATGAGCTCTTAATGGTATAAATTCGACCACTTAAGAGAGAGTTAAGAAGGTTACTATTGGAGAAGGAGACGAAGGAAAAATTCAGGTGCAACGACTGCGATCCCACTTACGGATGTGTAAATGGTCTCGGAATACGACGATTGAAGTCAAGAATCAAAACACACTAAAGTACCTTTCAGATGACCAAAAATTGACCGAATTTGACATCAAACGGGGGTGTTATGTGCATCTCCATTAGAGTACATGATTTGGAAAGATTAACAATCCAAATTGCATAATGACAATCGAAGAGTTCCAATGTGCTTTTGGGATAACGAACGGTGTCAGAATTTGCCAATTCTGGACCAATTAGGAAGGAGTTCCCATTCCAATGAGCTCAAAATAGTCTAAATTCCACCACTGAAGAGAGAGTTATGAAGGTTACTATTGGACAAGGAGATGAATGAAAAATTCAGGACGATGACTGCGATCCCACTTACGGATGCGCAAATGGTCTTGGAATACGATGATTCAAGTCAGGAATGAAAGAGCACCACAGTACTATTCAGATGAGTGAAAATCGATATAATCCGACATCAAACGAGGGAGTTATGTGCATCTCCGTTGGATTGCACAATTTGGAAAGATTAACAATCTAAATTGTAAAATGAAGATCAAAGTGTTCCAACGGGCTTTTGGGATGTTGACCGGTCTTAGAATTAGACAATCTGGTGTAATTAGGAAGCTTGTCGAGTTGTCATTCCAATGAGCTCAAAATAGTCTAAATTCGACCACTAAGAAGGGAGTTATGACAGGTTACTATTGGACAAGGAGATGAAGGAAAAATTTAGGACCGACGACGGTGATCCCACTTATGGATGCTCAAATCGTCTCGGAATTCGACTATTCAAGTCAGGAATGAATGACCACTAAAGTACCCTTCAAATAACCAAAAATTGACCCAATCTGACGTGAAACATGGGAGTTATGAGCATCTACGTTGGATCACGCGATTTAGAAAGATTAACAATCCAAATTGCAAAATGACGATCAAAGAGTTCTAACAGGCTTTTGGGATATCGAACGGTCTCATAATTAGCCAATTCTGGCCCCATTAGGAAGCTTGTCGAGTTACTATTCCAATGACCTCAAAGTAGTCTGAATTCGACTACTGAAGAGAGAGTTATTAAGGTTACTATTAGACAAGGAGATGCAGGAAAAATTCAGGACCGATGACTACGATACCACTTACGGATGCGCAAATGATCTCAGAATACGATGATTCAAGTCAGAAATGAAAGGGCACTAAAGTCCCTTTCAGATGACCATAAATTGACCGAATCCGACATCAAATGAGGGAGTTATGAGCATCTCCATTGGATTGCGTGATTTGGAAAGATTAACAATCCAAATTGCAAAATGACGATCGAAGAGTTCCAATGTGCTTTTCGGATATCGAACGGTGTCAGAATTTGCCAATTCTGGTCCCATTAGGAAGGAGTTACCATTCCAATGAGCTCAAAATAGTCTAAATTGGATCACTGAAGAGAGAGTTATGAAGGTTACTATTGGACAAGGAGATGAATGAAAAATTTAGGACGATGACTACAATCCCACTTACGGATGCGCAAATGGTCTCGGAATATGTGATTCAAGTCCGGAATGAAAGAGCACTAAAGTACCATTCAGTTGAGTGAAAATCGACCCAATCCAGCATCAAACGAGGGAGTTATGTGCATCTTCATTGGATTGCGCAATTTAGAAAGATTAACAATCCAAATTGTAAAATGACGATCGAAGAGTTCCAACAGGCTTTTGGGATGTCGAACGGTCTTAGAATTAGACAATTCTGGTCTAATTAGGATGCTTGTCAAGTTACCATTCCAATGAGCTCAAAATAGTCTAAATTCGACCACACTAATGTGTGAGTTATGAAGGTTACTATTGGACAAGGAGATGAAGAAAAAATTCACGATCGACGACTACAATCCCACTTACGAATGTGGAAATGGTCTTAGAATACGACGATTCAAGTCAGGAATGAAAGAGCACTAAAATAACTTTCAGATGACTAAACATTGACCCAATCCGATGTCAAATGAGGGAGTTATGAGCTTCTCCATTGGATTGCACGATTTCGAAAGCTTAACAATTCAAATTGCAAAATGACCATGGAAGAGTTCCAAAGTGCTTTTGGGATATCGAACGGTCTCAGAATTAGCTAATTCTGGTCCCATTAGGAAGCTTGTCGAGTTACCATTCCAATGAACTCAAAATAGTCACAATTCGACCCCTGAAGAGAGAGTTATGAAGGTTACTATTAGAAGAGGAGATGATGGAAAAATTTAGGACAGATGACTATGATCCCACTTACAAATGAGCATATGGTCGCAGAATAGGTCGATTCAAGTTAGGAATAAAAGAGCCCTAAAGTACCTTTCAGATGACCAAAAATCCACCCAATCCGACATCAAACGAGGGAGTTATGAGCATCTCCATTGGTTCGCGCAATTTGGAAAGATTAACAATCCAAATTGCAAAATGACGATCGAAGAGTTCCAACGTGCTTTTGGGATATCGAACGGTGTCAGAATTTGCCAATTCTGGTCCCATGAGGAAGGAGTTACCATTCCAATGAGCCCAAAGTACTCTAAATTCGACCACTGAATCGAGAGTTATGAAGGTTACTATTGGACAAGGAGATGAAAGAAAAATTCAGGATGATGACTGCGATCCCACTTACGGATGCACAAATGATCTCGGAATACGATGATTCAAGTCAGGAATGAAAGAGCAGTAAAGTACCATTCAGATGAGTGAAAATTGACCCAATCCAACATCAAATGAGGGAACTATGTGCATCTCCGTTGGATTGCGCAATTTGGAAAGATTAACGATCCAAATTGTAAAATAACAATTGAAGAGTTCCAACGGGCTTTTGGGATGTCGAACGGTCTCAGAAATAGACAATTCTGGTTTAATCAGGAAGCTTGTCGAGTTACCATTCTAATGATCTCAAAATAGACTGACGACTGCAATCCTAGTTACAAATGCGCAATTGGTCTCGGAATACGATGATTCAAGTCAAGAATGAAAGAGCACTAAAGTACCTTTTAGATGACCAAAAATTGACCCAATCTGACATGAAAGGAGGGAGTTATGAATGCCTCCTTTGGATCGCGCTATTTGGAAAGATTAACAAACCAAATTGCAAAATGACTATCGAGGAGTTCCAACATGCTTTTGGTATATCAAACTGTCTCAGAATTAGCAAATTCTGGTCCCATTAGGAAGCTTGTCGAGTTACCAATCCAATTGGCTCAAAATAGTCTAAATTTGACCACTGATGTGAGAGTTATGAAAGTTACTATTGGACAAGTAGATGAAGGAAAAATTCAGGACCGACAACTGCGTCCCACTTATGAATGCGCAAATGGTCTTGGAATATGAAGATTCAAGTTAGGAATGAAACAACATTAAAGTACCTTTCTGTTGACCAAAAATTGACCCAATCCGACATCAAATGAGGTAATTATGAGCTTCTCTTTTGGATCGCACGATTTGGAAAGATTAACAATCTAAATTGCAAAATGAAGATTAAAGAGTTCCAACGGGCTTTTGTGATGTCGAACGGTCTCAGAATTAGACAATTCTGGTCTTATTACGAAGCTAGTCGAGTTACCATTCCAATGAGCTCAAAATAGTCTAAATTTGACCACGGAAGAGAGAGTTATGAAGGTTACAATTGGACAAGGAGATGAAGGAAAAATTCTAGACTTACGACTGCGATTCCACTTACGGAGGAGCAAATGGTCATGGAATATGAAGATTTAAGTCAGGAATGAAAGAGCACTAAAGTACCTTTCAGATGGCCAAAAATCAACCCAATCCAACATTCAACAAGGGAGTTATGAGCATCTCCGTTGGATCGCGCAATTTCGAAAGATTAACAATCCAAATTGAAAAATGACTATAGAAGAGCTCCAACGTGCTTTTGGGATATCGAGCGGTCTAAGAATTAGCCAATTCTAGTCCCATTAGGAAGCTTGTCGACCTACCAATTCAACGAGCTCAAAATAGTCTAAATTCGACCACTGATGTGAGAGTAATGAAGGTTCCGATTAGACAAGAGGATGAAGGAAAAATTCAGGACCAACGATTGTGATCCCACTTATGGATGTGCAAATGGTCTCAGAATACAATGATTCAAGTCTGGAATGAAAGAGCACTAAAGTACCTTTCAGATGATCAAAAATTGACCCAATCCGACATGAAATGAGGGAGTTATGTGCATCTCCATTGGATTGTACGATTTGGAAAGATTAACAATCCAAATTGCAAAATGACGATCAAAGAGTTCCAACGAGCTTTTGGGATGTCGAACGGTCTCAGAATTAGACAATTCTGGTCTCATTATGAAGCTAGTCGAGTTACCATTCCAATGAGCTCAAAATAGTCTAAATTCCACCATTGAAGATAGAGATATGAAAGTTAGTATTGGGCAAGGAGATGACGGAAAAATTCAGGACTGATGACTGCGATCCCACTTACGAATGCGCAAATGGTCTCGGAATACGAATATTCAATTCAGGAATGAAATAGCATGAAAGTACCTTTCAGATGACCAAAAATTGACCCAATTCGACGTCAGATGAGGGAGTTATGAGCATCTCTATTGGATCGCGTGATTTGGAAAGATTAACAATCCAAATTGCAAAATGAAGAACGAAGAGTTCCAACGGGATTTTGTGATGTCGAACGGTCACAGAATTAGACAATTCTAGTCTCATTACGAAGCTAGTCAAGTTACCATTCCAAGAGCTCAAAATAGTCTAAATTCCAGCACTAAAGAGAGAGTTATGAATGTTACAATTGGAGAAGGAGATGAATGAAAAATTTAGGACCGACGACTCTGATCTCACTTACGGATGCGCAAATGGTCTGGGAATACGACGATTCAAGTTAAGAATGAAAGGTCACTAAATTACCTTTCAGATGACCAAAAATTGACCCAATCCAACATCAAAGGGAGTTATGAGGTTCTCCTTTGGATCCCAGGATTTGAAAAGATAGATAATCCAAATAGCAAAATGACGATTGAGGAGTTCCAACATGCTTTTGAGATATCGAACAGTCTCAGAATTCACAATTTTGGTCCCATTAGGAAGCTTGTCAAGTTACCATTCCAATGAGCTTAAAATAGTCTAAATTAGACCATTGATGTGAGAGTTATGAAGGTTAATATTGGACAAGGGGATGAAGGAAAAATTCAGGACCAATGACTGCGATCCCAGTTACAGATGCACAAATGGTCTCGGAATATGATGATTCAAGTCAGGAATGAAAGAGCACTAAAGTACCTTTCAGATGACCAAAAATCAACCCAATCTGACATGAACGGTCTCAGATTAGCCAATTATGGTCCCATTAGGGAGCTTGTCGAGTTACCATTCCAATGAGCTCAAAATAGTCTAAATTTGACCACTGAAGATAGAGTTATGAAGGTTACTATTGGACAAGGAGATGAAGGAAAAATTCCAGGCTTACGACTGTGATTCCACTTACGGATCTGCAAATGGTCTCAGAATATGAAGATTTAAGTCAGGAATGAAAGAGCACTAAAGTACCTTTCAGATGGCCAAAAATTGACCCAATCCAAGATTCAAAAAGGGAGTTCTGAGCATCTCCGTTGGATCACACGATTTCTAAAGATTAACAATCCAGATTGAAAAATGATGATAGAAGAGTTCCAACGTGCTTTTAGGATATCGAACTGTCTTAGAATTAGACAATTCTGGTCTAATTAGGAAGCTTGTCGAGTTACCATTCCAATGAGCACCAAATTGTCTAAATTCGACCACAGAAGAGAGTGTTATGAAGGTTACTATTGGACAAGGAGATGAAGGAAAAATTCAGGACCGAAGACTGTGATCCCACTTACGGATGCGCAATTGGTCTCGGAATACGACGATCCAAGTCTGGAATGAAAGAGCATGAAAGTACATTTTAGATATCTAAAAATTGACCCAATCCAACATCAAAGGAGGGAGTTATGAGGGTCTCCTAAGGATCCCGGGATTTGGAAAGATTAACAATCGAAATTGTAAAATGACTATCGAGGAGTTCCAACGTGCTTTTGGGATATCGAATGGTCTAAGAATTAGCCAACTCTGGTCCCATTAGGAAGCTTGTGGAGTTACCATTCCAATGAGCTCAAAATATTCTAAATTAGACCACTGATGTGAGAGTTATGAAGGTTACTATTGGACAAGGGGATGAAGGAAAAATTCAGGACCAACGACTGAGATCATAGTTACAGATGCGTAAATGGTCTCAGAATATGATGATTCAAGTCAGGAATGAAAGAGTACTAAAATACCCTTCAAATGACCAAAAATCAACCAAATCTGACATCAAATGTGTGAGTTATATGCATCTCCATTGGATTGCATGATTTGGAAAGATTAACAATCCAAATTGTAAAATGACGATCGACGAGTTCCAACGAGCTTTTGGGATGTCGATCGGTATCAGAATTAGACAATTCTGGTCTCATTATGAAGCTAGTCGAGTTACCATTCCAATGAGCTCAAAATAGTCTAAATTCGGCCACTAAAGAGAGAGTTATGAAAGTTAGTATTTGACAAAGAGATGATGGAAAAATTCAGGACCGACGACTGCGATACCACTTATGAATGCGCAAATGGTCTCAGAATACGAATATTCAAGTCAGGAATGAAATAGTATGAAAGTACCTTTTAAATGACCAAAAATTGACCCAATTCGACATCAAATGAGGGAGTTATGAGCATCACTTTTGGATCGCATGATTTGGAAAGATTAACAATCCAAATTGCAAAATGAAGATTGAAGAGTTCCAACGGGATTTTGTGATGTCGAATGGTCACAGAATTAGACAATTCTAGTCTCATTATGCAGCTAGTCGAGTTACCATTCTAAGAGCTCAAAATAGTCTAAATTCAAGCACTGAAGAGAGAGTTATGAATGTTATAATTGGATAAGGAGATGAAGGAAAAATTCAGGACCGACGACTCCGATCTCACTTACGGATACGCAAATGGTCTGGGAATACGACGATTCAAGTCAAGAATGAAAGGTCACTAAATTACCTTTCAGATGACCAAAAATTGACTCAATCCGACATCAAATGAGGGAGTTATGAGGGTCACTTTTGGATCCTGCGATTTGAAAAGATAGACAATCCAAATAGCAAAATAACAATTGCGGAGTTCCAACATGCTTTTGAGATATCGAACAGTCTAAGAATTGGCAATTCTGGTCCCATTAGGAAGCTTGTTGAGTTACCATTCCAATGACCTCAAAATAGTCTAAATTAGACCACTGATGTGAGAGTTATGAAGGTTACGATTGGACAAGGGGATGAAGGAAAAATTCAGGACCAATGACTGCGATCCCAGTTACAGATGCACAAATGGTCTCGGAATATGATGATTCAAGTCAGGAATGAAAGAGTACTAAAATACTTTTCAGATGACTAAAAATCAACCCAATCTGATATCAAACGTGGGAATTATGTGTATCTCCATTGGATTGCATGATTTAGAACGATTAACAATCCAAATTGTAAAATGACGATTGAAGAGTTCCAACAAGCTTTTGGGATGTCAAACGGTTTCAGAATTAGACAATTCTGGTATCATTATGAAGCTAGTCGAGTTACCATTCCAATGAGCTCAAAATAGTCTAAATTCGGCCACTAAAGAGAGAGTTGTGAAAGTTTGTATTGGACAAGGAGATGATGGAAAAATTCAGGACCGACGACTGCGATCCCACTTACGAATGCGCAAATGGTCTCGGAATATGAATATTCAAGTCAGGAATGAAATAGTATGAAAGTACCTTTCAAATGACCAAAAATTGACCCAATTCGACATCAAATGAGGGAGTGATGAGCATCTCTGTTGGATCACGCGATTTGGAAAGATTAACAATCCAAATTGCAAAATGAAGAATGAAGAGTTCCAACGGGATTTTGTGATGTCGAACGGTCACAAAATTAGACAATACTAGTCTCATTATGAAGCTAGTCGAGTTACCATTCCAAGATCTCAAAATAGTCTAAATTCGAGCACTGAAGAGAGATTTATGAATGTTACAATTGGACAAGGAGATGAAGGAAAAATTCAGGACCAACGACTCCGATCTCACTTACGGATGCGCAAATGGTCTGGGAATATGATGATTCAAATCAAGAATGAAAGGTCACTAAATTACCTTTCAGATGACCAAAAATTGACCCAATCCGACATCAAATGAGGGAGTTATGAGGGTCTCCTTTGGATCCCGCGATTTGAAAAGATAGACAATCCAAATAGCAAAATGAGGATTGAGGAGTTCCAACATGCTTTTGAGATATTGAACAGTCTCAGAATTGGCAATTCTGGTCCCATTAGGAAGCTTGTCGAGTTACCATTCCAATGAGCTCAAAATAGTCTAAATTAGACCACTGATGTGAGAGTTATGAAGGTTACTATTGGACAAGGGGATGAAGGAAAAATTCACAACCAATGACTATGATCACAGTTACAGATGCGCAAATGGTCTCGGATATGATGATTCAAGTTAGGAATGAAAGAGTACTAAAATACCTTTCAGATGATCAAAAATCAACTCAATCTGACATCAAACGTGGGAGTTATGTGCATCTCCATTGGATTGAACGAATTGGAAAGATTAACAATCCAAATTGTAAAATGACGATCGAAGAGTTCCAACGAGCTTTTGGGATGTCGAACGGTCTCAGAATTAGACAATTCTGGTCTCATTATGAAGCTAGTTGAGTTACCATTCCAATGAGCTCAAAATAGTCTAAATTTGGCCATTGAAGAGATAGTTATGAAAGTTAGTATTGGACAAGGAGATGATGGAAAAATTCAGGACCGACGACTGCGATCCCACTTACGAATGTGCAAATGGTCTCGGAATACGAATATTCAAGTCGGGAATGAAATAGTATGAAAGTACCTTTCAAATGACCAAAAATCGACCCAATTCGACATCAAATGAGGGAGTTATGAGCCTGTTGGATCGCACGATTTGGAAAGATTAACAATCCAAATTGCAAAATAAAGATTGAAGAGTTCCAACAGGATTTTGTGACGTCGAACGGTCACAAAATTAGACAATTCTAGTCTCATTATGAAGCTAGTCAAGTTACCATTCCAAGAGCTCAAAATAGTCTAAATTCGAGCACTGAAGAGAGAGTTGTGAATGTTACAATTGGACAAGGAGATGAAGGAAAAATTCAGGACCGACGACTCCGATCTCACTTACGAATGCGCAAATGGTCTGGGAATACGTCGATTCAAGTTAAGAATGAAAGGTCACTAAATTACCTTTCAAATGACCAAAAATTAACCCAATCCGACATCGAATGAGGGATTTATGAGGGTCTCCTTTAGATCCCACGATTTGGAAAGATAGACAATCCAAATAGCTAAATGATGATTGAGGAGTTCTAACATGCTTTTGAGATATCGAATAGTCTCAGAATTGGCAATTTTGGTCCCATTAGGAAGCTTGTCGAGTAACCATTCCAATGAGCTCAAAATAGTCTAAATTAGACCACTGATGTGAGAGTTATGAAAGTTACTATTGGACAAGGGGATGAAGGAAAAATTTAGGACCAAGGACTGCAATACCAGTTACAGATGCGCATATGGTCTCGGAATATGATGATTCAAGTCAGGAATGAAAGAGTACCAAAATACCTTTTAGATGACCAAAAATCAACCCAATCTGACATCAAACATGGGAGTTATGTGCATCTCCATTGGATTGCACGATTTGGAAAGATTAACAATCCAAATTGCAAAATGACGATCGAAGAGTTCCAACGAGCTTTTGGGATGTCGAACAGTCTCAGAATTGGACAATTCTGGTCTCATTATGAAGCTAGTCGAGTTACCATTCCAATGAGCTCAAAATAGTCTAAATTCGGCCGCTGAAGAGAGAGTTATGAAAGTTAGTATTGGGCAAGGAGATGTTGAAAAAATTTAGGATCGACGACTGCGATCCCACTTACGAATGCGCAAATGGTCTCGGAATATGAATATTCAAGTCAGGAATGAAATAGTATGAAAGTACCTTTCAGATGACCAAAAATCGACCCAATTCGACAACAAATGAGGGAGTTATGAGCATCTCTGTTGGATCACACGATTTGGAAAGGTTAACAATCCAAATTGCAAAATGAGGATTGAAGAGTTCCAACGGGATTTTGTGATGTCGAACGGTCATAGAATTAGACAATTCTAGTCTCATTATGAAGCTAGTCAAGTTACCATTCCAATGAGCTCAAAATAGTCTAAATTCGGCCACTGAAGAGAGAGTTATGAAAGTTAGCATTGGACAAGGAGATGATGGGAAAATTCAGGACTGACGACTGCGATCCCACTTACGAATGCGCAAATGGTCTCGCAATACGACGATTCAAGTCAGGAATGAAAGAGCACTAAAGTACTTTTCAGTTGACCGAAAATCGACCCAATCCGACATCAAACGAGGGAGTTATGTGCATCTCTATTGGATCGGGCGATTTGGAAAGATTAACAATCCAAATTACAAAATGACGATCGAAGAGTTCCAACATGCATTTGGGATATCGAATGGTGCCAGAATTTGCCAATTCTGGTCCCATTAGGAAGCTTGTCGAGTTACCATTCCAATGAGCTCAAAATAATCTAAATTCGACCATTGAAGAGAGTGTTATAAAGGTTACTATTGGACAAGGAGATGAAAGGAAAATTCAATACCGATGACTGCGATCCCACTTAGGGATGCGCAAATGGTCCCGGAATACGACCATTCAAGTCAGGAATGAAAGAGAACTAAAGTACCTTTCAGAGGACCAAAAATTGACCCAATCCGACATCGAACGAGGGAGTTATGAGCATCTCCGTTGGATGGCACGATTTGGAAAGATTAATAATCCAAAATGCAAAATGACGATCAAGGAGTTCCATCGTGCTTTTGGGATATCAAACGGTTTCAGAAATAGACAATTCTGGTCTAATTAGGAAGCTTGTCGAGTTACCATTCAGATGAGCTCAAAAAAGTCTAAATTCGATCACTGATGTGAGAGTTATGAATGTTACTATTGGACAAGGAAATGAAGGAAAAATTTAGGACCAACGACTGCGAACCCACTTACGGATGAGCAAATGGTCTCGGAATATGAAGATTCAAGTTAGGAATGAAACGGCATTAAAGAACCTTTCAGATGACCAAAAATTGACCCAATCTAACATCAAATGAGGGAGTTATGAGCATCTCCATTGGATCGCGCGATTTTGAAAGATTAACAATCCAAATTGCAAAATGACGATCAAAGAGTTCCAATGTACTTTTGGGATATCGAACGGTCTCACACTTAGCCGATTCTGGTCCCATTAGGAAGCTTTATGAGTTACCATTCCAATGAGCTCAAAATAGTCTAAATTCGACCACTTAAGAGAGAGTTGTGAAGGATACAATTGGACAAGGAGATGAAGGAAAAAATCAGGACCGACGACTGCGATCCCACTTACGGATGTGCAAATGGTCTGGGAATACGATGATTCAAGTCAAGAATGAAAGAGCACTAAATTACCTTTCAGATGATCAGAAATCGACCCAATCCGACATCAAATGAGGGAGTTATGAGGGTCTCCTTTGGATCCCACGATTTGGAAAGATTGACATCCAAATTGCAAAAAGACGATTGAGGAGTTCCAACGTGCTTTTAGGAAATCGAACACTCTCAGAATTAACAATTCTGGTCCCATTAAGAAGCTTGTCATGTTACCATTTCAATGAGCTCAAAATAATCTAAATTCGACCACTGAAGAGAGAGTTATGAAGGTTACTATTGGACATGGACATGAATGAAAAATTCAGGACCGACGACTGCAATCCCACTTATGGATGCAAAAATGGTCTTGGAATACGATGATTCAAGTCATTAATGAAAGAGCACTAAAGTACCTTTCAGATGACCAAAAATTGACCCAATCCGACATCAAACAAGGCTGTTAAGAGCATCTCAGTTGGATCAAGTGATTTGGAAAGATTAACAATCCAAATTACAAAATGACGATCGAGTAGTTGCAACGTTCTTTTGGGAAATCGAACGGTCTTAGAATTAGACAATTCTAATCTAATTAGGAAGCTTGTCAAGTTAGCATTCCAATCAGCTCAAAATAGTCCAAATTCGACAACTGAAGAGAGAGTTATGAAGTTTACTATTAGACAAGGAGATGAAGGAAAAATTCAGGACCGACGACTGCGATCCCTCTGAAGGATGCATAAATGGTCTCGGAATACGACAATTGACGTCAGGAATGAAAGAGCACTAAAGTACCTTTCAGATGACAAAAAATTGACCCAATCCGACATTAAAGGAGGGAGTTACGAGAGTCTCCTTTGGATTGCGTGATTTAGAAAGATTAACTATCCAAATTTTAAAATGACGATCGAGGAGGGCCAACATGCTTTTGAGAGATCGAACAGTCTCAGAATTTGCAATTCAGGTCCCATTAGGAAGCTTGTCAAGTTACCATTCGAATGAGCTCAAAATAATCTAAATTCAACCACTGAAGAGAGAGTTATGAATGTTATAATTGAACAAGGAGATGAAGGAAAAATTCGTGACTGACGACTACGATCCCACTTACAGATGCAAAAATGGTCTTGGAATACGACGATTCAAGTAATTAATGAAAGAGCACTAAAGTACCTTTCAGATGACCAAAAATTAACCTAACCTGACTTCAAAAGAGGCTGTTAAGAGGATCTTCGTTGGATCACGCGATTTGGAAAGATTAACAATCCTAATTACAAAATGACGATCGAAGAGTTCCTACAATTCTAGTTTAATTAGGAAGCTTGTCGAGTTACCATTCCAATCAGGTCAAAATAATCTAAATTCGACAACTGAAGAGAGAGTTATGAAGGTTACTATTGGACATGGACATGAATGAAAAATTTAGGACCGACGACTGAAATCCCACTTATGGATGCAAAAATGGTCTTGGGATACGATGATTTGAGTCATTAATGAAAGAGGACTAAAGTACCTTTCATAGGACCAAAAATTGACCCAATCCTACATCAAACAAGGCTGTTAAGAGCATCTCCGTTGGATCAAGCGATTTGGAAAGATTAACAATCCAAATTACAAAATGACGATCGAATAGTTCCAACGTTCTTTTGGGAAATCGAACGTTCTTAGAATTAGACATTTCTAATCTAATTAGGAAGCTTGGCGAGTTAACATTCCAATCAACTCAAAATAGTCCAAATTCGAGAACTAAAGAGAGAGTTATGAAGGTTACTATTAGACAAGGAGATGAAGGAAAAATTCAGGACCGACGACTACGATCCCTCTGAAGGATGCATAAAAGGTCTCGGAATATGACAATTGAAGTCAGATATGAAAGAGCACTATAGTACCTTTCAGATGATAAAAAATTGACCCAATCCAACATCAAAGGAGGGAGTTACGAGAGTCTCCTTTGGATCGCGCGATTTGGAAAGATTAACTATCCAAATTTTAAAATGACGATCGAGGAGGTCCAACATGCTTTTGAGAGATCGAACAGTCTCAGAATTTACAATTCAGGTCCCATTAGGAAGCTTGTCGAGTTACCATTCGAATGAGCTCAAAATAATCTAAATTCGACCACTGAAGAGAGAGTTATGAATGTTACAATTGGACAAGGAGATGAAGGAAAAATTCAGGACTGACGACTACGATCCCACTTACGGATGCAAAAATGGTCTTGGAATACGACGATTCAAGTAATTAATGAAAGAGCACTGAAGTACCTTTCAGATGACCAAAAATCAACCCAATCTGACTTCAAATGAGGCTGTTAAGAGCATCTTCGTTGGATCGCGCGATTTGGAAAGATTAACAATCCTAATTACAAAATGACGATCGAAGAGTTCCTACAATTCTAGTCTAATTAGGAAGCTTGTCGAGTTACTATTCCAATCAGCTCAAAATAATCTAAATTCGACAACTGAAGAGAGAGTTATGAAGGTTAATATTAGACAAGGAGATGAAGGAAAAATTCAAGACCGACGACTGCGATCCCTTTGAAGGATGCATAAATGGTCTCGAAATACGACAATTGAAGTCATGAATGGAAGAGCACAAAAGTACCTTTCAGATGACCAAAAATTGACCCAATCCGACATCAAAGATGGGAGTTACGAGAGTCTCCTTTGGATCGCATGATTTGGAAAGATTAACAATCCAAATTTTAAAATGACGATCGAGGAGTTCCAACGTGCTTTTGGGATATCGAACGGTCTCAAAATTAGCAATTCTAGTCCCATTAGGAAGCTTGTCGAGTTACCATTCCAATGAGCTCAAAATAATCTAAATTCGACCACTGAAGAGAGACTTATGAAGGTTACTATTGGAGAAGGAGATGAAGGTAAAATTTAGGACCGATGACGGTGATCCCACTTACGGATGCGCAATTGGTCTCGGAATACGACGATTCAAGTCAGGAATGAAAGAGCACGAAAGTATCTTTTAGATGTCCAAAAATCGACCCAATCCAACATTAGAGGGAGTTATGAGGGTCTCCTAAGGATCTCGCGATTTGGAAAGATTAACAATCCAAATTGCAAAATGACTATCGAGGAGTTCCAACATGCTTTTGGGATATCGAACGGTCTAAGAATTAGCCAATTCTGGTCCCATTAGGAAGCTTGTCGAGTTACCATTCCGATGAGCTCAAAATCGTCTAAATTCAACCACAAACGTGAGAGTTATGAAAGTTACTATTGGACAAGAAGATGAAGGAAAAATTCACGACCAACGACTGTGATCCCACTTACGGATGCACAAATGGTCTCAGAATATGATGATTCAAGTCTAGAATGAAAGAGCACTAAAGTACCATTCAGATGATAAAAAATCGACCCAATCCGACATGAAACGAGGGAGTTATATGCATCTCCATTGGATTGCACGATTTGGAAAGATTAACAATCCAAATTGCAAAATGACGATCGAAGAGTTCCAACGAGCTTTTGGGATGTCGAACTGTCTCAGAATTAGACAATTCTGGTCTCATTATGAAGCTAGTCGAGTTACCATTCCAATGAGCTTAAAATAGTCTAAATTCGACCACTGAAGATAGAGATATGAAGGTTAGTATTGGACAAGGAGATGAAGGAAAAATTCAGGACCGACGACTACGATCCCACTTACGGATGCGCAAATGGTCTTGGATTACGAAGATTCAAGTCAGGAATGAAACAGCATTAAAGTACCTTTCAGATGACCAAAAATTGACCCATTCTGACATCAAATGAGGGAGTTATAAGCATCTCCGTTGGATCCCGCGGTTTGGAAAGATAAACAATCCAAATTACAAAACGACGATCGAGAAGTTCCATTGTGCTTTTGGGATATCGAACGGTCTCAGAATTAGCCAATTCTGGTCTCATTAGGAAGCTTGTCGAGTTACCATTCCAATGAGCTCAAAATAGTCTAAACTCGACCACTGGTGACAGAGTTATGAAGGATACTAATGGACAAGGGGATGATGGAAAAATTTAGGACCAATGATTGCGATCACACTTACGGATGCGCAAATGGTCTCGAAATTCAATGATTCTAGTCAGCAATGAAAGAGCACTAAAGTACCTTTCAGATGACGAAAAATCGACCCAGTCCGACATCAAACGAGGGAGTTATGTGCATCTCCATTGGATTGCACAATTTGGAACGATTAACAATCCAAATTGCAAAATGACGATCGAAGAGTTCCAACGAGCTTTTGTGATGTCGAACAATCTCAGAATTAGACAATTCTGGTCTCAATATGAAGCTAGTCAAGTTACCATTTCAATGAGCTCAAAATAGTCTAAATTCGACCACTAAAGAGAGAGATATGAAAGTTAGTATTGGACAAGGAGATGAAGGAAAAATTCAGGACCGACAACTACGATCCCACTTACGTATGCATAAATGGTTTCGGAATACGAAGATTCAAGTCAAGAATGAAACAGCATTAAAGTACCTTTCAGATGACCAAAAATCACCCCAATCTGACATCAAATGAGGGAGTTATAAGCATCTCCGTTGGATCACGCGATTTGGAAAGATTAACAATCCAACTTATAAACTGACGATCGAGGAGTTCCATTGTGCTTTTTGGGATATTGAACGGTCTCAGAATTAGCTAATTCTGGTCCCATTAGGATGCTTGTCGAGTTACCATTCCAATGAGCTCACAATAGTCTAAATTCGACCACTGATGTGAGCATTATGAAGGTTACTATTGGACAAGGGTATGAAGGAAAAATTCAGGACCGACGATTGCGATCCCACTTACGGATGCGCAGATGGTCTCGAAATACGATGATTCTAGTCAGCAATGAAAGAGCACTAAAGTATCTTTCTGATGACCAAAAATCGACCCAATCCGACATCAAACGAGGGAGTTATGTGCATCTCCACTGGATTGCACAATTTGGAAAGATTAACCATCCAAATTGTAAAATGACGATCGAAGAGTTCTAACGAGCTTTTGGGATGTCGAACGGTCACAGAATTAGACAATTCTGGTCTAATTATGAGGCTCGTCGAGTTACCAATCCAATGAGCTCAAAATAATCTAAATTCGACCACTGACGAGAGAGATATGAAAGTTAGTATTGGACAATGAGATGAAGGAAAAATTTCGGAGTGACGACTGTGATCCCAGTTACGGATGCAGAAATGGTCTTGGAATATGAAGATTCAAGTCAGGAATGAAAAAGCATTAAAGTACCTTTCAGATGACCAAAAATTGACCCAATCCGACATCTAAGGAAGGAGTTATGAGCCTCTCCGTTGTATCACACAATTTGGAAATATTAACAATCCAAATTGCAAAATGACGATCGAAGATTTCCAATGTGCTTTTCGGATATCGAACGGTGTCAGAATTTGCCAATTCTGGTCCCATTAGGATGCTTGTCGAGTTACCATTCAAATGAGCTCAAAATAATCTAAATTCGACCACTGAATAGACAGTTATGAAGGTTACTATTGGACAAGGAGATGAATGAAAAATTCAGGACCGATGACTGTGATCCCACTTATGAATACACAAATGGTCTCGGGATACGAAGATTCAAGTCAAGAATGAAAGAGCACTAAAGTACCATTTAGATGACCAAAAATTGACCAAATCTGACATCAAACAAGGTAATTTAGAGCATATCCGTTGGATCACGCGATGTGGAAAGATTAGCAATCCTAATTACCAAATGACGATCGAAGAGTTCCAACGTTCTTTTAGGATATCGAACGATCTCAGAATTAGACAATTCTAGTCTAATTAGCAAGCTTGTCGAGTTAACATTCGAATGAGCTCAAAATAGGCTAAATTTGACAATGGAAGAGAGAGTTATGAAGGTTACTACGGGACAAGGAGATGAAGGAAAAATTCAGGACCGACGACTGCGAGCCCACTTACAGATGTGCAAATGGTCTTAGAATACGAAGATTTAAGTCAGGAACGAAACAACATTAAAGTACCTTTCAGATGACCAAAAATTGACCCAATCTGACATCAAATGAGTGAGTTATGAGCATCTTCGTTGGATTGCATGATTTAGAAAGATTAACAATCCAAATTGCAAAATGACGATCGAAGAGTTCTAACGTGCTTTTGGGATATCGAACGGTCTTAGAATTTGCCAATTCTAGTCCCATTAGGAAGCTTGTCAAGTTACCATTCCAATGAGCTCAAAATAGTCTAAATTCGACCACTGAAGAGAGAGTTATGAAGGTTACTATTGGACAAGGTGATGAAGAAAAAATTCTGGACCCACGACTGCGATCCCACTTACGGATGCGCAAATGGTCTCGGAATACGACGATTCAAGTCAAGAATGAAATAACACTAAAGTACCTTTCAGATGACTAGAAATTGACCCAATCCGACATTAAATGAGGGAGTTATGAGGATCTCCGTTGGATCACGCGATTTCGAAAGATTAACAATCCAAATTGTAAAATGACGATCAAAGAGTTCAAACGTGCTTTTGGGATATCGAACGTTGTCAGAATTTACAAATTCTGATCCCATTAGGAAGCTTGTCGAGCTACCATTCCAATGAGCTCAACATAATCTAAATTCAACTACTGAAGAGAGAGTTATGAAGGTTACTATTGGACAAGGAGATGAGGAATAATTCAGGACCGATGACTGCGATCCCACTTATGGATGCGCAAATGGTCTGGGAATATGAAGATTCAAGTCAGGAATGATAGTGTACTAAAGTACATTTCAAATGGCCAAAAATTGACCCAATCCGACATTTAACGAGGGAGTCAGGAGCATCTCTGTTGGATCGCGCGATTTCGAAAGATTAACAATCCAAATTGAAAAATGATGATAGAAGTGTTCCAACGTGCTTTTGGGATATCGAACGGTCTCAGAATTGGACAATTATGGTCTAATTAGGAATCTTGTCGAGTCACCATTCCAATGAGCTCAAAATTGTCTAAATTCGACCACAGAAGAGAGTTATGAAGGTTACAATTGGACAAGGAGATGAAGGAAAATTTCAGGACCGATGACTGCGATACCACTTACAAATGTGCAAATGGTCTCGTAATACGACGATTCAAGTCAGGAATGAAAGAGCACTAAAGTACATATCAGATGACGAAAAATTGACCCAATCCGACATCAAATGAGGCAGTTAAGAGCATCTCCGTTGGATCGTGTGATTTGGAGAGATTAACAATCGAAAGTAGAAAATGGTGATCATGGAGTTCCATTGTGCTTTTGGGATATAGAACGGTCTCAGAATTACCCAATTCTTGTCCTATTAGGATGCTTGTCGAGTTACCACAGAAGAGACATATGAAAGTTAGTATTGGACAATGAGATGAAGGAAAAATTTAGGACCGACGACTGCGATCCCACTTACGGATACAGAAATGGTATCAGAATACAAAGATTCAAGTCAGGAATGAAAAAGCATTAAAGTACCTTTCAGATGACCAAAAATCGACCCAATTTGACATCAAATGATGGAGTTATGAGCATCTCCATTGGATCGCGCGATTTCGAAAGATTAACATTCCAAATTGCAAAATGACGATTGAAGAGTTCCAACGTGCTTTTTGGATACCGAACGGTCTCAGAATTAGTCAATTCTGGTCCCATTAGGAAGCTTGTCGAGTTACCATTCCAATGAGCTCTAAATAGAGTAAATTCAAGCACTGAAGAGAGAGTTATAATGGTTACTATTGGACAAGGAGATGAAGGGAAAATTCCGGAGTGACATTGCGATCCCACTTATGGATGTGCAAATGGTCTCGGAATACGACGATTCAAGTCAGGAATGAAGATCACTAAAGTACCTTTCTGATGACCAAAAATCGACCCAATCCGACATCAAACGAGGGAGTTATGAGCATCTCCGTTGTATCACACAATTTGGAAAGATTAATAATCCAAATTGCAAAATGACGATCGAAGATTTCCAATGTGCTTTTCGGATATCGAACGGTGTCAGAAATTTCCAATTCTGGTCCCATTAGGAAGCTTGTCAAGTTACCATTCAAATGAGCTCAAAATAATCTAAATTCGACAATTGAGGAGAGAGTTATAAAGGTTACTATTGGACAAGGAGATGAATGAAAAATTCAGGACCGACGATTGCGATCCCACTTATGAATACGCAAATGGTCTTGGGATACCAAGATTCAAGTCAAGAATGAAAGAGCACTAAAGTACCGTTCAGATGACCAAAAATCAACCAAATCTGACATCAAACGAGGCAATTTAGAGCAACTCCGTTGGATCACGTGATTTGGAAAGATTAACAATCCTAATTACCAAATGACGATCGAAGAGTTCCAATGTTCTTTTGGGATATCGAACGGTCTCAGAATTAGACAATTCTGGTCTAATTAGGAAGCTTGTCAGTTACCATTCCAATGAGCTCAAAATAGGCTAAATTCGAACACGAAAGAGAGAGTTATGAAGGTTATTACAGGACAAGGAGATGAAGGAAAAATTCAGGACTGACGACTGTGATCCCACTTACGGATGTGCAAATGGTCTCGGAATACGAAGATTCAAGTCAGGAATGAAACAACATTAAAGTACCTTTCAAATGACCAAAAATCGACCTAATCTGACATCAAATAAGTGAGTTATGAGCATCCCCGTTGGATCGCGTGATTTTGAAAGATTACAATCCAAATTGCAAAATTACGATCGTAGAGTTCCAACGTGCTTTTGGGATATCGAACGGTCTTAGAATTTGCCAATTCTAGTCCCATTAGGAAGCTTGTCAAGTTACATTCCAATGAACTAAAAATAGACTAAATTCTGGACCTACGACTGTGATCCCACTTACGGATACATAAATGGTCTGGGAATACGACGATTCAAGTTAAGAATGAAAGAGCTCTAAATTAGCTTTCAGATGACCAAAAATTGACCCAATCTGACATCAAATGAGGGAGTTATGAGGGTCTCCTTTGGATCACGCGATTTGGAAAGATTAACAATCCAAATTGCAAAATGACGATCGAGGAGTTCCAACGTGCTTTTGGGATATTGAACGGTGTCAAAATTTGACAATTCTAGTCTAATTAGGAAGCTTGTCGAGTTACCATTCCAATGAGCTCAACATAGTCTAAATTCGACAAATGAAGAGAGAGTTATGAAGGTTACTATTAGACAAGGAGATTAAGGAAAAATTTAGGACCGACGACTGCGATCCCACTTGTGGATGCGCAAATGGTCCAGGAATACAAAGATTCAAGTCAGGTATGAAACAGCATTAAAGTACCTTTCAGATGACCAAAAATTGACCCAATCTGACATCAAATGAGGGAGTTATGAGCACATCTGTTGGATTGCGCGATTTCGAAAGATTAAAAACCCAAATTGCCAAATGACGATTGAAGAGTTCTAACATGGTTTTGGGATATCGAACGGTGTCAAAATTTGCCAATTCTGGTCCCATTAGGAAGCTTGTCAAGTTACCATTCCAATGAGCTCAAAATAATCTAAATTCGACCACTAAAGAGATAGTTATGAAGGTTACTATTGGACAAGGAGCGGAAGGAAAAATTCAGGACCAACGACTGCAATCCCACTTATGGATATGCAAATGGTCTCGGAATATGAAGATTCAAGTCATGAATGAAAAAGCACTAAAGTACCTTTCAGATGACCAAAAATTGACCCAATCTGACATCAAACGAGGCAATTCAGAGCATCTCCTTCGGATCGCGCGATTTGGAAAGATTAACAATCCTAATTGCCAAATGACGATCGAAGAGTTCCAACGCTCTTTTCGGATATCGAACGGTCTCAGAATTAGGCAATTTTGGTCTGAGTAGGAAGCTTGTCGAGTTACCATTCTAATGAGCTCAAAATAGGCTAATTCGACAATGGAAGAGAGAGTTGTGAAGGTTACTATTGGACAAGGAGATGAAGGAAAAATTCAGGACCGACGACTGCGATCCCTCTGAAGGATGCATAAATGGTCTTTGAATACGATGATTCAAGTCAGGAAGGAAAGAGCATTAAAGTACCTTTCAGATGACCAAAAATCGACCCAATCTGACATCAAAGGAGGGAGTTACGAAAGTCTCCTTTGGATCCCGTGATTTGGAAAGATTAACAATCCAAATTTCAAAATGACGATCGAGGAGTTCCATTGTACTTTTGGGATAACGAACGGTCTCAGAATTAGCCAATTCTGGTCCCATTAGGAAGCTTGTCGAGTTACCATTCCAATGAGCTCAAAATAGTCTAAATTTGACCACTGATGTGAGGGTTATGAAGGATACTATTGGACAAGGGGATGAAGGTAAAATTCAGGACCAACGATTGCGATCCCACTAACGGATGGGAAATGGTCTCGGAATATGATGATTCTAGTCAGCAACGAAATAGCACTAAAGTACCTTTGAGATGACAAAATATCGACCCAATCCGACATCAAACGAGGGAGTTATGTGCATCTCAATGGATTGTACAATTTGGAAAGTTTAACAATCCAAATTGCAAAATGACGATCGAAGAGTTCCAACGAGCTTTTGGGATGTCAAATGATATCGGAATTAGACAATTCTGGTCTCATTATGAAGCTAGTCGAGTTACCATTCCAATGAGCTCAAAATACTCTAAATTCCACCACTGAAGAGAGAGATATGAAAGTTAGTATTGGGCAGGGAGATGAAGGAAAAATTGAGGACCGACGACTGCGATCCCACTTACGGATGCGGAAATGGTCACGGAATATGAAGATTCAAGTCAGGGATGAAACAACATTAAAGTACTTTCAGATGACCAAAAATTGACCCAATCTGACATCAAATGTGGGAGTTATGAGCATCTTCATTGGATCATGCGATTTATAAAGATTAACAATCCAAGTTGCAAAACGACGATCGAAGAGTTCCAACATGCTTTTGGGATATCAAACGGTCTTAGAATTAGACAATTCTAATCCCATTAAGAAGCTTATCGAGTTACCATTCCAATGAGCTCAAAATAGTCTAACTTCGACCACTGAAGAGAGGGTTATGAAGGTTACTATTGGGCAAGGTGATGAAGGAAAAATTCTAAACCTACGACTGCGATCCCACTTAGGGATGCGCAAATGGTCTCGGAATATGACGATTCAAGATGGGAATGAAAAAGCACTAAAGTACCTTTCGGATGACCAAAAATTGACCCAATCCGACATCAAATGAGGAAGTTATGAGCATCTCCATTGGATCGCTCGATTTGGAAAGATTAACAATCAAAATTGTAAAATGACGATCAAAGAGTTCCAACGTGTTTTTGGGATATCGAACGGTCTCAGGTTAGACAATTCTGGTCTAATTAGGAAGCTTGTCGAGTTACCATTCCAATGAGCTCAAAATTGTCTAAATTAGACCACAGAAGAGAGTGTTATGAAGGTTACTATTGGACAAGGAGATGAAGGAGAAATTCAGGACCGACAACTGCGATCCCACCTATGGATGCACAAATAGTCTCGCAAGACAACGATTCACGTTAGTAATGAAAGACCACGAAAGTACCTTTTAGATGACCAAAAATCGACCCAATCTGACATCAAATGTGGGAGTTATGAGCATCTCCATTGGATCACGCGATTTGGAAAGATTAACAATCCAAATTGCAAAATTACTATCGAGGAGTTCCAACGTGCTTTTGGGATATCAAAGAGTCTCAGAATTAACCAATTTTGGTCTCATTAGGAAGCTTGTCGAGTTACCATTCTATTGAGCTCAAAATTGTCTAAATTATAGTAAAGAAGAGAGTGTTATGAAGGTTACTAATGGACAAGGAGATGAAGGAAAAATTTAGGACCGATGACTGTGATCGCACTTACGAATGCGCAAATGGTCTCGGAATACGAAGATTCAAGTCAGGAATGAAACAGCATTAAAGTACCTTTCAGATGACCAAAAATTGACCCAATTCAACATCAAAAGAGGGACTTATGAGCATCTTTATTGGATCGCACAATTTGGAAAGATTAACAATCCAAAATGCAAAATGAAGATTGAAGAGTTCCAACGGGCTTTTGTGATGTCGAACGGTCTCAGAATTAGACAATTCTGGTCTCATTATGAAGCTAGTCAAGTTACCATTCCAATGAGGTCAAAATAGTCTAAATTCAACCACTGAAGAGAGAGTTATGAAGGTTACAATTAGGCAAGGAGATGAAGGAAAAATTCAGGACCGACGACTGCGATCCCACTTACGGATGCATAAATGGTCTGGGAATACGAGGATTCAAGTCAAGAATGAAAGAGCTCTAAATTAGCTTTCGGATGACCAAAAATTGACCCAATCTGACATCAAATGAGGGAGTTATGAGGGTCTCCTTTGGATCATGCGATTTGGAAAGATTAGCAAACCAAATTGCAAAACGACGATCGTGAAGTTCCAACGTGCTTTCTGGATATTGAACAGTGTCAGAATTTGCCAATTCTAATCCCATTAAGAAGCTTATCGAGTTAGCATTCCAACGAGCTCAAAATAATCTAAATTTAACCACAGAAGAGAGAGCTATGAAGGTTACTATTGGACAAGGAAATGAAGGAAAAATTCAGGACCGACGACTGCGATCCCACTTATAGATGCAAAAATGATATCGGAATATGACGATTAAAGTCATTAGTGAAAGAGGACTAAAGTATCTTTCAGATCACCAAAAATCAACCCAATCCGACATCAAACGACGGAGTTATGTGCATCCTCGTTGGATCGTGCGATTTGGAAAGATTAACAATTCAAATTACAAAATGATGATCAAAGAGTTCCAACGTGCTTTTAGGATATTGAACGGTCTTAGAATTAGCCAATTCTGGTCCCATTAGGAAGCTTGTCGAGTTACCATTCCAATGAGCTCAAAAAGTCTAAATTCGACCACTGATATGAGATTAATGAAGGTTACTATTGGATAAGGAGGTAAAGGAAAAATTCAAGACCGATGACTGCGATCCCAGTTACGGATGCACAAATGGTCACGGAATACGATGATTCAAGTCAGGAATGAAAGAGCACTAAAGTACCTTTCGGATGACCAAAAATCGACCCATTCCGACATCAAAAGAGGCTGTTAAGAGCATCTCCATTGGATCGCATGATTTGGAAAGATTAACAATCCTAATTACGAAATGACGATCGAAGAGTTCCAACATGCTTTTGGGATATCGAACGGTGTCAGAATTAGACAATTCTGGTCTAATTAGGAAGCTTGTCGAGTTACCATTCCAATGAGCTCAAAATAGTCTAAATTCGACAAAAGAAAAGAGAGTTATGAAGGTTAGTATTGGACAAGGAGATGAAGAAAAAATTCAGGACCAATGACGGCGATCCCACTTACGGATGCAAAAATGGTCTTGGAATACGATGATTCAACTAATTAATGAAAGAGCATTAAAGTACCATTCAGAAGAACAAATATCGACCCAATCCGACATCAAACAAGGGAGTTATGAGCATCTTTGTTGGATCACGCTATTTGGAAAGATTAACAATTCAAATTGCAAAATGATGATCAAAGAGTTCCAACATGCTTTTGGGATATCAAACGGTCTAAGAATTAGCCAATTCTGGTCCCATTAGGAAGCTTGTGAGTTACCATTCCGATGAGCTCAAAATAGTCTAAATTCGACCACAGATGTGCGAGTTATGAAAGTTAGTATTGGACAAGGAGATGAAGGAAAAATTTAGGACCGACGACTGTGATCCCACTTACGGATGCGCAAATGGTCTAGGAATACAAAGGTTCAAGTCAGGAATGAAACAACATTAAAGTACCTTTTAGATGACTAAAAATTGACCCAATCTGACATTAAATGGGGGAGTTATGAGCAAATCCGTTGGATTATGCGATTTCGAAAGATTAAAAACCCAAATTGCAAAATGATGATCGAAGAGTTCCAGCATGCTTTTGGGATATCGAACAGTGTCAGAATTTACCAATTCTTGTCCCATTAGGAAGCTGGTCAAGTTACTATTCCAATGAGCTCAAAATAATCTAAATTCGACCACTGAATAGATAATTATGAAGGTTACAATTGGACAAGGAGATGAAGGAAAAATTTAAGACCATCGACTGCGATCCCATTTATGGATATGCAAATGGTCTCGAAATATGAAGATTCAAGTCATGAATGCACGAGCACTAAATTACTTTTCAGATGACTAAAAATTGACCCAATCTGACATCAAACAAGGCGGTTCAGAGCATCTCCATTGGATCGCGTGATTTGGAAAGATTAACAATCCTAATTGCCAAATGACGATTGAAGAGTTCCAACGTTCTTTTCGGATATCGAACGGTCTCAGAATTAGATAATTCTGGTCTGATTAGGAAGCTTGTCGAGTTACCATTCCAATAGCTCAAAATAGGCTAAATTCGACAACGGAAGAGAGAGTTATGAAGGTTACTATTGGACAAGGAGATGAAGGAAAAATTCAGGACCAATGACTGCGATCCCTCTGAAGGATGCATAAATGGTCTCTGAATATGATGATTCAAGTCAGGAAGGAAAGAGCACTAAAGTACCCTTCAGATGACTAAAAATCGACCCAATTCAACATCAAAGGAGGGAGTTACGATAGTCTTCTTTGGATCCTGCGATTTGGAAAGGTTAACAATCCAAATTTTCAAAAGACGATGGAGGAGTTCCAACGTGCTTTTGGGATATCGAACGGTATCAGAATTAGCAATTCTAGTCCCATAAGGAAGCTTGTCGAGTTACTATTCCAATGAGCTCAAAATAATCTAAATTCGACCACTGAAGAGAGAGTAATGAAGGTTACTATTGGACAAGGAGATGAAGGTAACATTCAGGACCCACGACAGCGATCCCAGTTACGGATGTAAAAATGGTATCAGAATCCGACGATTCATGTCATTAATGAAAGAGCACTAAAGTACCTTTCAGATGACCAAAACTTGACCCAATCCGACATCAAACGAGGGAGTTATGAGCATCTCCGTTGGATCGCATAATTTGGATTGATTAACAAATCAAATTACAAAATGATGATCAAAGATTTCCAACGTGCTTTTGGGAGATCGAACGGTTTGAAAATTAGCCAATTCTGGTCCCATTAGGAAGCTTGTCGAGTTACCATTCCAATGAGCACAAAATAGTCTAAATTTGACCACTAATATGAGAGTTATAAAGGTTACTATTGGACAAGGAGATGAAGGACAAATTCAGGATGGACGACTGCAACCCACTTACGGATGCGCAAATGGTCTCGAAATATGACGATTCAAGTCAAGAATGAAAGAGCACTAAAGTACCTTTCAGATGACTAAAAATCGACCTAATCCGACATCATACGAGGTAGTTAAGAGCATCTCCATTGGATCGCGTGATTTGGAAAGATTAACAATCCAAATTACAAAATGACAATCGTAGAGTTCCATCGTGCTTTTGGGATATCGAACGGTCTCAGAATTAGCCAATTTGGGTCCCATTACGAAGCTTGTCAAGTTACCATTCCAATGAGCTCAAAATAGTCTAAATTTGACCACTGATGTGAGAGTTATGATGGTTACTATTAGACAAGGGGATGAAGGAAAAATTTAGGACCAACGACTGCGATCCCACTTACGGATGCGCAAATGGTCTTGGAATACGATGATTCTAGTCATTAATGAAAGAGCACTAAAGTACCTTTCAAATGACCAAAAATCGACCCAAGCCGACATTAAAGGAGGGAGTTTTGAGAGTCTCCTTTGGATCGTGCGATTTGGAAAGATTAAGAATCCAAATTGCAAAATGACTGTCGAGGAGTTCCAACATGCTTTTGGGATATTGAACGGTCTAAGAATTAGCCAATTCTGGTCCCATTAGGAAGCTTGTCGAGTTTCCATTCCATCGAGCTTAAAATATTCGAAATTCGACCACTGAAGAGATAGTTATGAAGGTTAGTATTGGACAAGGAGATGAAGGAAAAATTCGGGACCAAAGACTGCGATCCCACTTATGGATATGCAAATGATCTCGGAATATGAAGATTCAAGTCATGAATGAAAGAGCACTAAAGTACCTTTCAGATGACCAAAAATCGACCCAATCTGACATCAAACGAGGCAGTTCAGAGCATCTCCTTTGGATCGCGCGATTTGGAAAGATTAACAATCCTAATTGCCAAATGACGATCGAAGAGTTCCAACGCTCTTTTCGGATATCGAACGGTCTCAGAATTAGACGATTTTAGTCTAATTAGGAAGCTTGTCGAGTTACCATTCCAATGAGCTCAAAATAGGCTAAATTCGACAATGGAAGAGAGAGTTATGAAGGTTACTTTTGGACAAGGAGATGAAGGAAAAATTCAGGACGATGACTGCGATCCCTCTAAAGGATGCATAAATGGTCTCTGAATACGATGATTCAAGTCAGGAAGGAAAGAGCACTAAAGTACCTTTCAGATGACCAAAAATCGACCCAATCCGACATCAAAGGAGGGAGTTATGACAGTCTCCTTCGGATACCGCGATTTGGAAAGATTAACAATCCAAATTACAAAATGATGATCAAGGCTTTCCATTGTGCTTTTGGTATATCGAACGATCTCAAAATTAGCCAATTCTGGTCCCATTAGGAAGCTTGTCGAGTTACCATTCCAATGAGCGCAAAATAGTCTAAATTTGACCACTGATGTGAGAGTAATGAAGGATACTAATGGACAAGGGGATGAAGGAAAAATTCAGGACCAATGATGGCAATCCCACTTACGGATGCACAATGGTCTCGGAATATGATGATTCTAGTCAGCAACGAAATAACACTAAAGTACCTTTCAGATGACCAAAAATTGACCCAATCCGACATCAAACGAGGGAGTTATGTGCATCTCCAATGGATTATACAATTTGGAAAGTTTAACAATCCAAATTGCAAATTGGCGATCGAAGAGTTCCAACGAGCTTTTGGGATGACGAACGGTCTCAGAATTAGACAATTCTAGTCTCATTATGATGCTAGTCAAGTTACCATTCCAATGAGCTCAAAATACTCTAAATTCGACCACTGAAGAGAGTGATATGAAAGTTAGTATTGGCCAAGGAGATGAAGGAAAAATTCAGGACCGACGACTGCGATCCCACTTACGGATGCGCAAATGGTCTCGGAATATGAAGATTCAAGTCAGGGATGAAACAGCATTAAACTACTTTCAAATGACCAGAAATTGACCGAATCTGACATCAAATATGGGAGTTATGAGCATCTCCATTGGATCGCGCGATTTCGAAAGATTAACAATCCAAGTTGCAAAATGACGATCGAAGAGTTTCAATGTGCTTTTAGGATATCGAACGGTCTCAGAATTAGACAATTCTAATCCCATTAAGAAGCTTGTCGAGTTACCATTCCAATGAGTTCAAAATAGTCTAAATTCGACCACTGAAGAGAGGGTTATGAAGGTTACTATTGGGTAACGAGATGAAGGAAAAATTCTAGACCTATGACTGCGATCCCACTAAGAGATGCGCAAATGGTCTCGGAATTTGACGATTCAAGTCTGGAATGAAAAAGCACTAAAGTACCTTTCAGATGACCAAAAATTGACCCAATCCGACATCAAATGAGGAAGTTATGAGCATCTCCGTTGGACGTGCCATTTGGAAAGATTAACAATCAAAATTGCAAAATGACAATCAAAGAGTTCCAATGTGTTTTTAGGATATTGAACGGTCTCAGAGTTAGACAATTCTAGGCTAATTAGGAAGCTTGTCGAGTTACCATTCCAATGAGCTCAAAATTGTCTAAATTAGACCACGGAAGAGAGTGTTATGAAGGTTACTATTGGACAAGGAGATGAAGGATAATTTCAGGACCAATGATTGCGATCCAACTTATGGATGCACAAATAGTCTCGCAAGACGACGGTTCAAGTCAGGAATGAAAGACCACGAAAGTACCTTTTAGATGACCAAAAATTGATCCAATCTAACATCAAATAAGGGAGTTATGAGCATCTCCATTGGATCGCGCGATTTGGAAAGATTAACAATTCAAATTGCAAAACGATGATCAAAGTGTTCCAACGTGCTTTTGGGATATCGAACGGTCTTAGAATTAGCCAATTCTGGTCCCATTAGGAAGCTTGTCGAGTTACCATTCCAATGAGCTCAAAAAGTCTAAATTCAACCATTGATCTGAGAACTATGAAGGTTAATATTGGATAAGGACGTAAAGGAAAAATTCAAGACTGACGACTGTGATCCCAATTACGGATGCGCAAATGGTCACGGAATACGATGATTCAAGTCAGGAATGAAAGAGAACTAAAGTACCTTTCGGATGACCAAAAATCGACCCATTCTGACATCAAAACAGGCTATTAAGAGCATCTCCGTTGGATCGCGTGATTTGGAGAGTTTAACAATCCTAATTACGAAATGACGATCGAAGAGTTCCAACGTGCTTTTGGGATATCAAACAGTGTCAGAATTAGACAATTCTGGTCTAATTAGGAAGCTTGTCGAGTTACCATTCCAATGAGCTAAAAATAGTCTAAATTCGACAAAAGAAGAAAGAGTTATGAAGGTTACTATTGGACAAGGAGATGAAGGAAAAATTCAGGACCAATGACGGCGATCTCACTTACAGATGCAAAAATGGTCTTGGAATACGATGATTCAACTAATTAATGAAAGAGCATTAAAGTACCATTTAGAAGACCAAATATCGACCCAATCTGACATTAAACAAGGGAGTTATGAGCATCTCTGTTGGATTATGCAACTTGGAAAGATTAACAATTCAAATTGTAAAATGATGATCAAAGAGTTCCAACGTGCTTTTAGGATATGGAACGGTCTAAAAATTAGCCAATTCTGGTCCCATTAGGAAGCTTATGAGTTATCATTCCGATGAGCTCAAAATAGTCTAAAATCGACCACTGATGTTAGGGTTATGAAAGTTAGTATTGGATAAGGAGATGACGGAAAAATTCAGGACCAACGACTATGATCCCACTTACGGATGCGCAAATGGTCTAGGAATACAAAGATTCAAGTCAGGAATGAAACAACATTAAAGTACCTTTCAGATGACCAAAAATTGACCCAATCTAACATCAAATGGGGGAGTTATGAGCAAAACCGTTGGATTACGAGTTTTCGAAAGATTAAAAACTGAAATTACAAAATGACGATCGAAGAGTTGCAACATGCTTTTGGGATTTCGAATGGTGTCAGAATTTAACAATTCTTGTCCCATTAGGAAGCTTGTCAACTTACCATTCCAATGAGCTCAAAATAATCTAAATTCGACCACTGAAGAGATAGTTATGAAGGTTACTATTGGACAAGGAGATGAAGGAAAAATTCAAGACCGACGACTGCAATCCCACTTGTGGATATGCAAATGGTCTCGGAATATGAAGATTCAAGTCATGAATGCAAGAGCACTAAAGTACCTTTCAGATGACTAAAAATTGACCCAATCTGACATCAAACAAGGCAGTTCAGAGCATCTCCATTGGATCGTGCAATTTGGAAATATTAACAATCCTAATTGCCAAATGACGATTGAAGAGTTCCAACGTTCTTTTCGGATATCAAACGGTCTCAGAATTAGACAATTCTGGTCTGATTAGGAAGCTTGTCGAGTTACCATTCCAATAGCTCAAAATAGGCTAAATTTGACAATGGAAGAGAGAGTTGTGAAGGTTACTACTGGATAAGGAGATGTAGGAAAAATTCAGGACCAACGACTGCGATCCCTCTGAAGGATGCATAAATGGTCTCTGAATATGATGATTCAAGTCAGGAAGGAAAGAGCACTAAAGTACCTTCCAGATGACCAAAAATTGACCCAATTCGACATCAAAGGAGTGAGTTATGATAGTCTCCTTAGGATCCCACGATTTTGAAAGGTTAACAATCCAAATTTTAAAAAGACGATCGAGGAGTTCTAACGTGCTTTTGGGATATCGAACGGTCTCAGAATTAGCAATTCTGGTCCCATAAGGAAGCTTGTCGAGTTACCATTCCAATGAGCTCAAAATAATCTAAATTCGACCACTAAAGAGAGAGTAATGAAGGTTACTATTGGACCAGGAGATGAAGGTAACATTCAAGACTCGCGATGGTGATCCCACTTACGGATGCAAAAATGGCATCGGAATACGACGATTCCTGTCATTAATGAAAGAGCACTAAAGTACCTTTCAAATGACCAAAAATTGCCCCAATCCGACATCAAACGAGCGAGTTATGACCATCTCCATTGGATTGCACGATTTTGAATCTAAATTGTAAAATGATGATCGAAGAGTTCCAACAAGCTTTTGGGATGTCAAACGGTCTCAGAATTAGGCAATTCTGGTCTCATTATGAAGCTAGTCGAGTTACCACTCCAATGATCTCAAAATAGTCTAAACTTGACCACTTAAGAGTGAGATATGAAAGTCAGTATTGGACAAGGAGATGAAGGAATAATTCAGGACCCACAACTGCGATCCCACTTAAGTATGCACAAATGGTCTCGGAATATGAAGATTCAAGTCAGGAATGAAACAGCATTAAAGTACCTTTCAGATGACCAAAAATTGACCCAATCTGACATCAAATGAGGGAGTTATAAGCATCTCCGTTGGATCACGTGATTTGGAAAGATTAACAATCCAAATTACAAAATGACGATCGAGGAGTTCCATTGTGCTTTTGGGATATCGAATGCCCTCAGAATTAGCCAATTCTAGTCCCATTAGGAAGCTTGTCGAGTTACCATTCCAATGAGCTCAAAATAGTCTAAATTTGATCACTGATGTGAGAGTTATGAAGGATACTATTGGACAAGGGGATGAAGGAAAAATTCAGGACCAACGATTACGATCCCACTTACGGATGCGCAAATGGACTCGGAATATGATGATTCTAGTCAGCAATGAAATAGTACTAAAGTACCCTTCAGATGACTAAAAATTGACCCAATCCGACATCAAACGAGGGAGTTATGTGCATCTCCTTTGGATTGCACAATTTGGAAAGTTTAACAATCCAAATTGCAAAATGACGATCAAAGAGTTCCAACGAGCTTTTGGGATGTCGAACGGTCTCAAAATTAGACAATTCTGGTCTCATTATGAAGCTAGTCGAGTTACCATTCCAATGAGCTCAAAATACTCTAAATTTGACCACTGAAGAAAGAGATAGGAAAGTTAGTATTGGACAAGGAGATGATGGCAAAATTTAGGACCAACGACTACGATCCCATGTACGGATGCGCAAATGGTATTGGGATATGAAGATTCAAGTCAGGAATGAAACAGCAATAAAGTACTTTCAGATGACCAAAAATTGCCCAATCTGACATCAAATGTGGGAGTTATGAGCATCTCCATTGGATCGCACGATTTTGAAATATTAAAAATCCAAGTTGCAAAATGATGATCGAAGAGTTCCAACATGCTTTTGGGATATCAAACGGTCTCAGAATTAGACAATTCTGGTCCCATTACGAAGCTTGTCGAGTTACCATTCCAATGAGCTCAAAATAGTCTAAATTCGACAAATAAAGAGAGTGTTATGAAGGTTACTATTGGACAAGGAGATGATGGAAAAATTCAGGACCAATGACAGTGATCCCACTTACGGATGCAAAAATGGTCTTGGAATACGATGATTCAACTAATTAATGAAAGAGCATTAAAGTACCTTTCAGAAGACCAAATATCGACCCAATCCGACATCAAACGATTAAGTTATGAGCATCTCTGTTGGATCACACGATTTGGAAAGATTAACAATTCAAATTGCAAAATGATGATAAAAGAGTTCCAACGTGCTTTTTAGATATCGAACGGTCTCAGAATTAGTCAATTCTGGTCCCATTAGGAAGCTTGTCGAGTTACCATTCCAGTGAGCTCAAAATAGTCTAAATTTGACCACTGATGTGAGAGTTATGAAAGTTAGTATTGGACAAGGAGAGAGGAAAAATTCAGGACCGAGGACTACGATCCCACTTATGGATGCGCAAATGGTATAGGAATACAAAGATTGTCAGGAATGAAACAACATTAAAGTACCTTTCAGATGACCAAAAATTGACCCAATTCGACATTAAAGGAGGGAGTTATGACAGTCTCCTTTGGATCCCGCGATTTGGAAAGATTAACAATCCAAATTACAAAATGACGATCGAGGAGTTCCATTGTGCTTTTGGGATATCAAATGGTCTCAGAATTAGCCAATTTTGGTCCCATTAGGAAGCTTGTTGAGTTACCATTCCAATGAGCTCAAAATAGTCTAAATTTGACCACTAATGTGAGAGTTATGAAGGATACTATTGGACAAGGGGATGAAGGAAAAATTCAGGACCAATGATTGCGATCCCACTTATGGATGTGCAAATGGTCTCGGAATATGATGATTCTAGTCAGCAACGAAATAGGACTAAAGTACCTTTCAGATGACCAAAAATTGACCCAACCCGACATCAAACAAGGGAGTTATTTGCATCTCCATTGGATTACACAATTTAGAAAGTTTAACAATCCAAATTGCAAAATGATGATTGAAGTGTTCCAACGAGATTTTGGGATGTCGAACGGTCTCAGAATTAGACAATTCTGGTCTAATTATGAAGCTAGTCGAGTTACCATTCCAATGAGCTCAAAATAGTCTAAATTCCACCACTGAAGAGAGAGATATGAAAGTTAGTATTGGACAAGGAGATGAAGGAAAAATTCAGGACCGACGACTGCGATCCCACTTACGGATGCGCAAATGGTCTCGGAATATGAAGATTTAAGTCAAGAATGAAACATCATTAAAGTACTTTCAGATGACCAAAAATTAACCCAATCTGACAACAAATGTGGGAGTTATGAGCATCTCCGTTGGATAGCGCGATTTTGAAAGATTAACAATCCTAATTACAAAATGATGATTGAAGAGTTCCAACGTGCTTTTGGGATATCGAACGGTCTTAGAATTAAACAATTCTGGTCTAATTAGGAAGCTTGTCGAGTTACCATTCTAATGAGCTCAAAATAGTCTAAATATGACAATGAAGAGAGAGTTATGAAGGTTACTATTGGACAAGGAGATGATGGAAAAATTCAGGACCAATGACAGCGATCCCACTTACGGATGCAAAAATGGTCTTAGAATACGACAATTCAACTAATTAATGAAAGAGCATTAAAGTACCTTTCAGAAGACCAAATATCGACCCAATCCGACATTAAACAAGTGAGTTATGAGCATCTCTGTTGGATCACACGATTTGGAAAGATTAACAATTCAAATTGCAAAATGACGATCAAAGAGTTCCAACATGCTTTTCGGATAACGAACGATCTCAGAATTAGCCAATTCTGGTCCCATTAGGAAGCTTGTCGAGTTACCCTTCCGGTGAGCTCAAAATAGTCTAATTCGACTACTGATGTGAGAGTTATTAAAGTTAGTACTAGACTAGGAGATAAAGGAAAAATTCAGGACCGACGACTGCAATCCCACTTACGGATGTGCAAATGGTCTAGGAATACAAAGATTGTCAGGTATGAAACAGCATTAAAGTTGCTTTCAGATGACCAAAAATTGACCCACTCTGACATCAAATGGGGGAGTTATGAGCAAATCCGTTGGATTATGTGATTTCGAAAGATTAAAAACCCAAATTGTAAAATGATGATCGAAGAGTTCCAACATGCTTTTGGGATATCGAACAGTGTCAGAATTTGCCAATTCTTATCCCATTAGGAAGCTTGTCAAGTTACCATTCTAATGAGATCAAAATAATCTAAATTTGACCACTGAAGAGATAGTTATGCAGGTTACTATTGGACAAGGAGATGAAGGAAAAATTCAGGACCAACGACTGCGATCTCACTTATGGATATGCAAATGGTCTCAGAATATGAAGATTCAAGTCATGAATGAAAGAGCACTAAAGGACCTTTCAGATGACCAAAAATCGACCCAATCTGACATCAAACGAGGCAGTTCAGAGCATCTCCATTGGATCGCGCGATTTGGAAAGATTAACAATCCTAACTACCAAATGACGTTCGAAGAGTTCCAACGTTCTTTTCAGAAATTAAACGGTCTCAGAATTAGAGAAATCTGGTCTGATTACGAAGCTTGTCCAGTTACCATTCCAATGAGCTCAAAATAGGCTAAATTCGACAATGGAAGAGAGTTATTTAGGTTACTATTTGACAAGGAGATGAAGGAAAAATTCAGGACCAACGACTGTGATCCCTCAGAAGGATGCATAAAAGGTCTCTAAATACGATGATTCAAGTTAGGAAGGGAAGAGCACTAAAGTACCTTTCAGATGACCAAAAATTGACCCAATCTGACATCAAAGGAGGGAGTTCCAACAGTCTCCTTTGGATCCCGCGATTTGGAAAGGTTAACAATCCAAATTTTAAATAGACGATTGAGGATTTCCAATGTGCTTTTGGGATATCGAACTATCTCAAAATTAGCAATTCTAGTCCCATAAGGAAGCTTGTCGAGTTACCATTCCAATGAGTTCAAAATAATCTAAATTCGACCACTGAAGAGAGAGTTATGAAGGTTACTATTAGACAAGGAGATGAAGGTAACATTCAGGACCCACGACGGTGATCCCACTTACGGATGCAAAAATGGTATCAGAATATGACGATTCAAGTCATTAATGAAAGAGCACTAAAGTACCTTTCAGATGACCAAAAATCGACCCAATCCGACATTAAATGAGGGAGTTATGACAATCTCCATTGGATCGCGTGATTTGGATTGATTAACAATTCAAATTACAAAATGACGATCAAAGAGTTCCAATGTCCTTTTAGGAGATCTAACGGTCTTAGAATTAGACAATTCTGGTCCCATTAGGAAGCTTGTCAAGTTACCATTCCAATGAGCTCAAAATAGTCTAAATTTGACCACTGATGTGAGAGTTATGAAGGTTACTATTGGACAAGGAGATGAAGGAAATATTCAGAATCGACAACTGCAACCCACTTACGGATGCGCAAATGGTCTCGGAATACGACGATTCAAGTCAAGAATGAGAGAGCACTAAAGTATCTTTTAGATGACCAAAAATCGACCTAATCCGACATCAAACAAGGCAGTTAAGAGTATCTTCATTGGATCGCGTGATTTGGAAAGATTAACAATCCAAATTACAAAATGATGATCGTGGAGTTGCATCGGGCTTTGGGGATATCGAACGGTCTCAGAATTAGCCAATTCTGGTCCCATTAGGAAGATTGTCGAGTTACCATTCCAATGAGCTCAAAATAGTCTAAATTTGACCACTGATGTGAGAGTTATGAAGGTTACTATTGGACAAGAGGATGAAGGAAAAATTCAGGACCAACAATTGCGATCCCACTTACGGATGAGCAAATGGTCTTGGAATACGATGATTCTAGTCATTAATGAAAGAGCACTATAGCACCTTTCAGATGACCAAAAATTAACCCAAGCCGACATCAAACGAGGGAGTAATGTGCATTTCCATTGGATTGCACGATTTGGAAAGATTAACTATCCAAATTGCAAAATGGTGATCGAAGAGTTGCAACGAGCTTTTGGGATGACGAACAGTCTCAGAATTAGACAATTCTGGTCTCATTATGAAGCTAGTCGAGTTACCATTCCAATGAGCTCAAAATAGTCTAAATTCGACCACTAAAGAGAGAGATATGAAAGTTAGTATTGGACAAGGAGATGAGGGAAAAATTCAGGACCGACGACTGTGATCCCACTTATGGATGTGCAAATGGTCTCAACAGGAATGAAACAGCATTAAAGTGCCTTTCAGATGACCAAAAATTGACCCAATCTGACATCAAATGGGAGAGTTTTGAGCATCTCTGTTGGATCACGCGATTTCAAAAGATTAACAATCCAAATTGCAAAATGACGATCGAAGAGTTCGAACATGCTTTTGGGATATCGAACGGTCTCAGAATTTGCCAATTCTAGTCCCATTAGGAAGCTTTTCGAGTTACCATTCTAATGAGGTCAAAATAGTCTAAATTCAACCACTAAAGAGAGAGTTATGAAGGTTACTATTGGACAAGGAGATGAAGGAAAAATTCTGGACCTACGACTGCGATCCCACTTACGGATGCGCAAATGGGCTCGGAATACGACGATTCAAGTCAGGAATGAAAGAGCACAAAAGTACCTTTCAGATAACCAAAAATTGACCCCAATCCGACTTCAAATGAAGGAGTTATAAGCATCTCCGTTAGATCACGCAATTTTGAAAGATTAACAATCCAAATTGCAAAATGACGAACGAATAGTTCCAACGTGCTTTTGGGATATCGAACTATGTCAGAATTTGCCAATTCTGATCTCATTAGGAAGCTTGTCTAGCTACCATTCTAATGAGCTCAAAATAATCTAAATTCGACCACTGAAGAGAGAGTTATGAAGGTTACTATTAAACAAGGAGATGAAGGAAAAATTCAGGATCGACGACTGCCCACTAACCGATGCACAAATGGTCTGGGAATATGAAGATTCAAGTAAGGAATGATAGTGTACTAAAGTACCTTTCAGATGGCCAAAAATTGACCCAATCCGACATTCAACGAGGGAGTTATGAGCATCTCCATTGGATTGCGCAATTTTGAAATATTAACAATCTAAATTGAAAAATGACGATAGAAGAGTTCCAACGTGCTTTTGGGATATCGAACGGTCTCAGAATTAGACAATTTTGGTCTAATTAGGAAGCTTGTCGAGTTACCATTCCGATGAGCACAAAATTGTCTAAATTCGACCACAGAAGAGAGTGTTATGAAGGTTACTATTGGACAAGGAGATGAAGGAAAAATTCAGGGCCGACGACTGCGATCCCACTTACGGATGCCCAAATGGTCTCAGAATACAATGATTCTAGTAACAAATGAAAGAGCACGAAAGTACCTTTTAGATGACCAAAAATTGACCCAATCCGACATCAAAGGAGGGAGTTATGAGAGTCTCCTTTAGATCACGCTATTTGGAAAGATTAAGATTCTAAATTGAAAAATGACTGTCGAGGAGTTCCAACATGCTTTTGAGATATTGAACGGTCTAAGAATTAGCCAATTCTGTTCCCATTAGGAAGCTTGTTGAGTTTCCATTCCGATGAGCTCAAAATAGTCTAAATTCGACCACTGATGTGAGAGTTATGAAAGTTACTATTGGAGAAGGAGATGAAGAAGAAATTCAGGACCGACGACTGCGATCCCACTTACGAATGCGCAAATGGTCTGGTAATATGACGATTCAAGTCAAGAATGAAAGAGCATTAAATTACCTTTTAGATGACCAAAAATTGACCCAATCTGACATCAAATGAGGGAGTTATGAGGGACTCCTTTGGAACGCGTGATTTGGAAAGATTAATAAACCAAATTGCAAAATGGTGATCGAGGAGTTCCAACGTGCTTTTGGGATATTGAACAGTGTCAGAATTTGTAAATTCCGATCCCATTAGGAAGCTTATCGAGTTAACATTCCAATGTGCTAAAAAAGTCTTAATTCGACCGCTGATGTGAGAGTTATGAAGGTTACTGCGATCCCACTTACGAATGCGCAAATGGTCTTGTAATACGACGATTCAAGTCCGGAATGAAAGAGCACTAAAGTACCTTTCAGATGACCAAAAATTGACTTAATCCGAAATCAAATGAGGTAGTTAAGAGCATCTCCATTGGATTGCATGATTTGGATCGATTAACAATCCAAATTACCAAATGACGATCGTGGAGTTCCATCGTGCTTTTGGGATATTGAACGGTCTCAGAATTAGCCAATTCTGGTCCCATTAGGAAGCTTGTTGAGTTACCATTCCAATGAGCTCAAAATAGTCTAAATTAGACCACTAATGTGAGAGTTATGAAGGTTACTATTGGACAAGGGGATGAAAGAAAAAATTCAGGACCAACGATTGCGATCACACTTACGGATGCACAAATGGTCTCGGAATACGAAGATTCAAGACAGGAATGAAACAGCATTAAAGTACCTTTTAGATGATTAAAAATCGACCCAATCTGACATCAAATGAGGGAGTTATGAGCATCTCCGTTGGATCACGCGATTTCGAAAGATTAACAATCCAAATTACAAAATGATGATAGAAGAGTTCCAACGAGCTTTTGGGATGTCGAACGGTCTCAGAATTAGGCAATTCTAGTCTCATTACGAAGCTAGTCGAGTTACCATTCCAATGAGCTCAAAATAGTCTAAATTCGACCACTGAAGTGAGAGATATGAAAGTTAGTATTGGACAAGGAGATGAAGGAAAAATTCAGGACTGATGACTGCGATCCCACTTGCGTATGCACAAATGGTCTCAGAATATGAAGATTCAAGTCAGGAATGAAACAGCATTAAAGTATCTCTCAGTTGACCAAAAATCAACCCAATCTGACATCAAATGAGGGAATTATAAGCATCTCCGTTGGATCACACAATTTGGAAAGATTAACAATCCAAATTACAAAATGACGATCGAGGAGTTCCATTGTGCTTTTGGGATATCGAACGGTCTTAGAATTTGCCAATTCTGGTCCCATTAGGAAGCTTGTCGACTAACCATTCCAATGAGCTCAAATTAGTCTAAATTTGACCATTGATTTGAGAGTTATGAAGGATACTATTGGACAAGGGGATGAAGGAAAAATTCAGGACCAACGATTACGATCCCACTTACGGATGTGCAAATGGTCTCGGAATACGATGATTCTAGTCAGCAATGAAAGAGCACTAAAGTACCTTTTAGATGACCAAAAATCGACCCAATCCGACATCAAATGAGGGAGTTATGTGCATCTCCATTGGATTGCACAATTTGGAAAGTTTAATAATCCAAATTGCAAAATGACAATCAAAGAGTTCCAACAAGCTTTTGGGATGTCGAACAATCTCAAAATTAGACAATTTTGGTCTCATTATGAAGCTAGTCGAGTTACCATTCCAATGAGCTCAAAATAGTTTAAATTCGGCCACTGAAGAGAGAGATATGAAAGTTAGTATTGGGCAAGGTGATGAAGGAAAAATTCGGGACTGACGACTACGATCCCACTTACGGATGCGCAAATGGTCTTGGAATATGAAGATTCAGGTCAGGAATAAAATAGCATTAAAGTACCTTTCAGATGACCAAAAATCGACCCAATCTGACTTCAAATGTGGGAGTTATGAGCATCTCTGTTGGATCACGCAATTTCGAAAGATTAACAATCCAAGTTGCAAAATGACGATTGAAGAGTTCCAATGTGCTTTTGGGATATGAACGGTCTTAGAATTTGACAATTCAAATCCCATTAAGAAGCTTGTCTAGTTACCATTCCAATGAGCTCAAAATAGTCTAAATTCGACCACTGATGAGAGGGTTATGAAGGTTACTATTGGACAAGGAGAGGAAGGAAAAATTTAGGACCAACGACTATGATCTCACTTACAGATGCGGAAATGGTCTCGGAATATGATGATTCAAGCTAGGAATGAAAGAGCACTAAAGTACTTTTCAGATGGCCAAAAATTGACCCAATCCGATAGCCAATGAGGGAGTTATGAGGAGCTCCATTGGATGGCGCGATTTGGAAAGAATAACAATCCAAATTGAAAAATGATGATTGAAGAGTTCCAACGTGTTTTTAAGATATCGAACGGTCTTAGAGTTAGACAATTATGTTCTAAGTAGGAAGCTTGTCGAGTTACCATTCTAATGAGCTCAAAATTGTCTAAATTAGACCACAGAAGAGAGTGTTATGAAGGTTACTATTGGACAAGGAGATGAAAGAAAAATTCAGGACCGACGACTACGATCCTACTTACGGATGCACAAATGGTCTCGCATTACGACGGTTCAAGTCAGGAATGAAAGACCACGAAAGTACCTTTTAGATGACCAAAAATCGACCCAATCCGACATCAAATGAGGGAGTTATGAGCATCTCCGTTGGATCGCGCGATTTGGAAAGATTAACAATCCAAATTGCAAAATGACTATCGAGGAGTTCCAGCGTGCTTTTGGGTCATCGAACGGTCTTAGAATTAGCCAATTTTGGTCCCATTAGGAAGCTTGTCAAGTTACCATTCCGATGAGCTCAAAATTGTCTAAATTAGACCACAGAAGAGATTGTTATGAAGGTTACTATTGGACAAGGAGATGAAGGAAAAATTCAGGACTGACGACTGCGATCCCACTTACGAATGCACAAATGGTCTCGAAATATGAAGATTCATGTCAGGAATGAAACGGCATTAAAGTACCTTTCAAATGACTAAAAATTGACCCAATTCGACATTAAATGAGGGAGTTATGAGCATCTTAGTTGGAACGCGCAATTTGGAAAGATTAACAATTCAAATTGCAAAATGAAGATTGAAGAGTTCCAACTGGCTTTTGTGATCTCGAACGGTCTCAGAATTAGACAATTCTAGTCTCATTATGAAGCTAGTCGAGTTACCATTCCAATGAGCTCAAAATAGTCTAAATTCGACCACTGAAGAGAGAGTTATGAAGGTTACTACTGGACAAGGAGAAGAAGAAAAAATTCTGGACCTACGACTGCGATCCCACTTACTGATGCGCCAAAGGTCTCGAAATACGATGATTCACGTCAGGAATGAAAGAGTAGTAAAGTACCTTTTAGATGACCAAAAATCCACCCTAATCCGACATCAAACGAGGGAGTTATGAGCATCTCCGTTGGATTGCGCGATTTCGAAAGATTAACAGTCCAAATTGCAAAATGACGATCGAATAGTTCCAACGTGCTTTTGGGATATTGAATGGTGTCAGAATTTGCCAATTCTGATCCCATTTGGAAGCTTGTCGAGCTACCATTCCAACGATCTCAAAATAATCTAAATTTGACCACTGAAGAGAGAGTTATGAAGGTTACTATTGGACAAGGAAATGAAGTAAAAATTCAAGACCGACGACTGCGATCCCACTTACAGATGCAAAAATGATCTCGAAATATGATGATTCAAGTCATTAATGAAAGAGCACTAAAGTACCCTTCAAATGACCATTGCAATGAGCATCTCCGTTGGAGGGCACGATTTGGAAAGATTAACAATTCAAATTGCAAAATGACGTTCAAAGAGTTCCAAGTGCTTTTGGGATATCGAACGGTCTCAGAATTAGCCAATTCTGTTCCCATTAGGAAGCTTGTCGAGTTACCATTGCAATGAGCTCAAAAAGTCAAAATTCGACAACTGATCAGAGAATTATGAAGGTTACTATTCGACAAGGAGTTAAAGGAAAAATTCAAGACCAACGACTGCGATCCCAGTTACGGATGCGCAAATAGTCTCAGAATACGATGATTCAAGTCAAGAATGAAAGAGCACTAAAGTACTTTTCAAATGACCAAAAATAGACCCATTCCGACATCAAAAGAGGCCATTAAGAGCATCTCCGTTGGATCGCATGATTTGAAAACATTAACAATCCTAATTACAAAATGATGATTGAAGAGTTCCAGCGTGCTTTTGGGATATTGAACGGTCTCAGAATTAGACAATTCTAGTCTACTTAGGAAGCTTGTCGAGTTACCATTCCAATGAGCTCAAAATAGTCTAAATTCGACCACTAAAGAGAGATATATGAAAGTTAGTATTGGACAAGGAGATGAAGGAAAAATTCAGGACCGACGACTGCGATCGCAGTTACGGATGCGCAAACGGTCTCGGAATACGAAGATTCAAGATAGGAATGAAACATCGTTAAAGTACCTTTCAGATGACCAAAAATTGACCCAATCTGACATCAAATGAGGGAGTTATGAGCATCTCCGTTGGATTGCCCGATTTCAAAAGATTAACAATCCAAATTGCAAATGACGATCGAAGAGTTTCAACGTGCATTTGGGATATCGAACGATCTCAGAATTTGTCAATTCTAGTCCCATTAGTAAGCTTGTCGTGTTACCATTCCAATGACCTTAAAATAGTCTAAATGCGACCATTGAAGAGAGAGTTATGAAGGTTACAATTGGATAAGGATATGAAGGAAAACTTCTGGACCTACGACTGTGATCCCACTTATGGATGCGCAAATGGTCTCAGAATACGAAGATTCAAGTCAGGATTGAAAGAGCACTAAAGTACCTTTCAAATTACCCAAAATCGACCCCAATCCGACATCAAACGAGGGAGTTATGAGCATCTTCGTTGGATCGTGCGATTTTGAAAGATTAACAATCCAAATTGCAAAATGACGATTAAATAGTTCCAACGTGCTTTGGGATATCGAACGGTGTTAGAATTTGCCAATTCGGATCCCATTAGGAAGCTTGTCGAGCTACCATTCCAATGAACTCAAAATAATCTAAATTTGACCACTAAAGAGAGAGTTATGAAGGTTACTATTGGAGAAGGAGATGAAGGAAAAATTCAGGACCGACGACTGCGATCCCACTTATGGATGCGCAAATGGTCTAGGAATTTGAAGATTCAAGTTAGGAATGATATTGTACTAAAGTACCTTTCAGATGGCCAAAAATTGACCAATCTGACATTCAATATGGGAGTTATGAGCATCTCCGTTGGATTGCATGATTTCGAAAGATTAACAATCCAAATTAAAAAATGACGATAGAAGAGTTCCAACGTGCTTTTGTGAAATCAAACGGTCTCAGAATTAGACAATTTTGGTCTAATTAGGAAGCTTGTCTAGTTACCATTCCAATGAGCTAAAAATTGTCTAAATTCGACCACAGAAGAGAGTGTTATGAAGGTTACTATTGGACAAGGAGATGAAGGAAAAATTCAGGTCCGACGATTGTGGTCCCACTTACAAATACACAAATGGTCTCGCAATACGACGATTCAAGTTAGGATTGAAAGAGCACGAAAGTACCTTTTAGATGACCAAAAATCGACCCAATCCGACATCAAAGGATGGAGTTATGAGAGTCTCCTTTGGATCACGTGATTTGAAAAGATTTAGAATCCAAATTGTAAAATGACCCTCGAGGAGTTCCAACATGCTTTTAAGATATCAAACGGTCTAAGAATTAGCCAATTCTGGTCCCATTAGGAAGCTTGTTGAGTTTCCATTCGGATGAGCTCAAAATAGTCTAAATTCGACCACTGATGTGAGAGTTACTATTGGAAAACGAGATGAAGAAAAAATTCAAGACCGGCGACTGCGATCCCACTTACAAATGCGCAAATGGTCTCGGAATATGAACATTCAAGTCAAGAATGAAAAAACATTAAAGTACCTTTTACATTACCAAAAATTGACCCAATTCGACATCAAATGAGGGCGTTATGAGCATCTCTGTTGGATCACGTGATTTGGAAAGATTAACTATCCAAATTGTAAAATGAAGATTGAAGAGTTCCAACGTGCTTTTGTGAAGTCGAACGGCTTCAGAATTAGACAATTCTGGTCTCATTATGAAGCTAGTCAAGTTACCATTCCAATGAGCTCAAAACAGTCTAAATTCGACCACTGAAGAGAGAGTTATGAAAGTTACAATTAGACAAGGAGATGAAGGAAAAATTCAGGACCGACGACTGCGATCCCATTTATGGATGCGTAAATGGTTTGGGAATAGGACGATTCAAGTCAAGAATGAAAGAGCATTAAATTACCTTTCAGATGACCAAAAATTGACCCAATCTGACATCAAATGAGGGAGTTATGAGGGTCTCCTTTGGATCACGCGATTTGGAAAGAGTAACAAACCAAATTGTAAAATGACGATCGAGGAGTTCCAATGTGCTTTCGGGATATCGAACGGTGTCAGAATTTGCCAATTCTAATCCCATTAGGAAGCTTATCGAGTTAACATTCCAATGAGCTCAAAATAATCTACATTTGACAACTGAAGAGAGAGTTATGAAGGTTACTATTGGACAAGGAAATGAAGGAAAAATTCAAGACTGACGAGTGCGATCCCACTTACGGATGTAAAAATGGTCTCGGAATACGACGATTAAGTCATTATGAAAGAGCACTAATGTACCTTTCAGATGACTAAAAATTGACCCAATCCGACATCAAACGAGGGAGTTATGAGCATCTCCGTTGGATTGCGCGATTTGGAAAGATTAACAATTCAAATTGCAAAACGATGATCAAAGTGTTCCAACATGCTTTTGGGATATCGAACGGTCTCAGAATTAGCCAATTCTGGTCCCATTAGGAAGCTTGTCGAGTTACCATTCCAATGAGCTCTAAATAGAGTAAATTCAACCACTGAAGAGAGAGTTATAAAGGTTACTATTGGACAAGGAGATGAAGGAAAAATTCCAGAGCGACGATTGCGATCCCACTTATGGATGTGCAAATGGTCTCGAAATACGACGATTCAAGTCAGGAATGAAAGATCACTAATGTACCTTTCAGATGACCAAAAATCGACCCAATCCGACATCAAACGAGGGCATTATGAGCATCTCTGTTGGATCACGCAATTTGGAAAGATTAACAATCCAAATTGCAAAATGACGGTTGAAGATTTCCAAAGTGCTTTTCGGATATCGGACGATGTTAGAATTTGCCAATTCTAGTCCCATTAGGAAGCTTGTCGAGTTACCATTCCAATGACCTCAAAATAATCTAAATTCGACCACTAATGAGAGAGTTATGAAGGTTACGATTAGACAAGGAGATGAAGGAAAAATTCAGGACCGACGATTGTGATCCAACTTATCGATGCACAAATGGTCTGGGATTATGAAGATTCAAGTCAGGAGATGAAGGAAAAATTCAGGACCGACGACTGCGATCCCACTGAAGGATGCATAAATGGTCTCTAAATACGATGATTCAAGTCAGGAAGGAAAGAGCCCTAAAGTACCTTTCAGATGACCAAAAATCGACCCAATCTGACATCAAAGGAGGGAGTTACGACAGTCTCTTTTGGATCCCATGATTTAGAAAGGTTAACAATTCAAAATTTAAAAAGACGATTGAGGAGTTCCAAAGTACTTTTGGGACATCAAACAGTCTCAGAATTAGCAATTTTGGTCCCATAAGGAAGCTTGTCGAGTTACCATTCCAATGAGGTCAAAATAATCTAAATTCGACCACTGAAGAGAGAGTTATGAAGGTTACTATCGGACAAGGAGATGAAGGTAACATTCAGGACCCAAGACGACAATCCCACTTACTGATGCAAAAATGGTCTCGGAATACGACGATTCAAGTCATTAATGAAAGAGCACTAAAGTACCTTTCAGATGACCAAAAATTGACCCAATCTGACATCAAACGAGGTAGTTAAGAGCATCGCCATTGGATCGCGTGATTTGGAAAGATTAACAATCCAAATTACAAAATGACGATCGTGGAGTTCCATCGTGCTTTTTGGATATCGAACGGTCTCAAATTAGCCAATTCTGGTCCCATTAGGATGATTGTCGAGTTACCATTCCAATGAGCTCAAAATAGTGTAAATTCGACCACTGATGTGAGAGTTATGAAGGTTACTATTGGACAAGGGGATGAAGGAAAAATTCAGGACCAACGACCATGATCCCACTTACAGATGAGCAAATGGTCTCGGAATACAATGATTCAAGTCAGGAATGAAAGAGCACTAAAGTACCTTTCAGATGACCAAAAATTGACCCCATCCAACATCAAACAAGGGAGTTATGAGCATCTCCATTGGATTGCACGATTTGGAATCCAAATTGCAAAATGACGAACAAAGAGTTCCAATGAGCTTTTGGGAGTCGAACGGTCTCAAAATTAGGCAATTCTGGTCTCATTATGAAGCTAGTTGAGTTACCATTCCAATGAGCTCAAAATAGTCTAAATTCGACCACTGAAGAGAGAGATATGAAAGTCAGTATTGGACAAGGAGATGAAGGAAAAGTTCAATACCGACGACTGCGATCGCATTTACGTATGCATAAATGGTCTCGGAATACAAAGATTCAAGACAGGAATAAAACAACATTAAAGTACCTTTCAGATGACCAAAAATCGATGCAATCTGACATCAAATGAGGGAGTTATGAGCATCTCCATTGGATCACGCAATTTCGAAAGATTAATAATCTAAATTGTAAAATGATGATCGAAGAGTTCCAACGTGCCTTTGGGATATCGAACGGTGTCAGAATTTGGCAATTCTATTCCCATTAGGAAGCTTGTCGAGCTACCATTCCAATGAGCTCAAAATAATCTAAATTCGACCACTGAAGAGAGAGTTATGAAGGTTCCTATTGGACATGGAGATGAAGGAAAAATTCAGGACCGACGATTGTGATCCCATTTATCGATGCACAAATGGTCTGGGATTATTAAGATTCAAGTCAGGAATGATAGTGTACTAAAGTACCTTTCAGATGGCCAAAAATTGACCCAATCCGACATTCAACGAGGGAGTTATGAGCATCTCCATTGGATTGCGTAATTTCGAAAGATTAACAATCCAAATTGAAAAATGACGATAGAAGAGTTCCAACGTGCTTTTGGGATATCGAGCGATCTCAAAATTAGACAATTTTGGTCTAATTAGGAAGCTTGTCAAGTTACCATTCCAATGAGCTTAAAATTATCTAAATTCAACCACAGAAGAGAGTGTTATGAAGGTTACTATTGGACAAGGAGATGAAGGAAAATTTTAGGACCAACGACTGCGATCCCACTTATGGATACACAAATGATCTTGTAATACGACGATTCAAGTTAGGAATGAAAGAGCACGAAAGTACCTTTTAGATGACCAAAAATCGACCCAATCCGACATCAAAGGAGGGAGTTATGAGAGTCTCCTTCGAATCGCGCGATTTTAAAGGATTAAGAATCCAAATTGTAAAATGATTGTCGAGGACTTCCAACGTGCTTTTGAGATATTGAACGGTCTAAGAATTAGCCAATTCTGGTCCCATTTGGAAGCTTGTTGAGTTTCCATTCCGATGAGCTCAAAATAATCTAAATTCGACCACTGATGTGAGAGTTATGAAAGTTACTATTGGACAAGGAGATGAAGAAAAAATTTAGGACTGACGACTGCAATCCCACTTACAAATGCGCAAATGGTCTAGGAATACGAAGATTTAAGTTAAGAATGAAACAGCATTAAAGTACCTTTCAGATGACCAAAAATTGACCCAATTCGACATTAAATGAGGGATTATGAGCATCTCTGTGGGATCACACAATTTCGAAAGATTAACTATCCAAATTGGAAAATGAAGATTGAAGAGTTCTAACTTGCTTTTATGATGTCGAACGGTCTCAAAATTAGACAATTCTGGTCTCATTATGAAGCTAGTCGAGTTACTATTCCAATGAGCTCAAAACAGTCTAAATTCGACCACTGAAGAGAGAGCTATGAAGGTTACTATTGGACAAGGAAATGAAGGAAAAATTCAGGACCGACGATTGCGATCCCACTTACAGATGCAAAAATGGTCTCGGAATACGACGATTCAAGTCATTAATGAAAGTGCACTAATGTACCTTTCAGATGACCAAAAATTGACCCAATCTGACATCAAACGAGGGAGTTATGAGCATCTCCGTTGGATTGCAAAGATTAACAATTCAAATTGTAAAATGATGATCAAAGAGTTCGAACGTGCTTTTGGGATATCGAACGGTCTTAGAATTAGCCAATTCTGGTCCCACTAGGAAGCTTGTCGAGTTACCATTCCAATAAGCTCAAAAGTCTAAATTTGGCCACTGAAGTGAGAATTATGAAGGTTGCTATTGGATAAGGAGATGAAGGAAAAATTTAGGACCGACGACTACGATTCCAGTTACGGATGCACAAATGGTCTCGGAATACGACGATTCAAGTCAGGAATGAAAGAGCACTAAAGTTCCTTTCAGATGACCAAAAATTGACCCAATCTGACATCAAACGAGGCAGTTAAGTGCATCTCTGTTGGATCGTGCGATTTGGAAAGATTAACAATCCTAATAACAAAATGACAATCGTAGAGTTCTAACGTGCTTTTAGGATATCGAACAGTCTCAGAATTAGATAATTCTGGTCTAATTAGCAAGCCTGTCGAGTTACCATTCCAATGGGCTCAAATAGTCTAAATTCAACAACTGAAGAGAGAGTTATGAAGGTTATTATTGGACAAGGAAATGAAGGAAAAATTCAGGACTGACGACTGCAATCCCTCTAAAGGATGTGTAAATGGTCTCGGAATACGATGATTCAAGTTAGGAATGAAAGAGCACTAAAGTACCTTTTAGATGACCAAAAATCAACCCAATCCGACATCAAAGGAGGGAGTTACGAGAGTCTCCTTTGGTTCCCGCGATTTGGAAAGATTAATAATCCAAATTTTAAAGTGATGATTAACGAGTTCTAACGTGCTTTTAGGATATCGAACGGTCTCAGAATTAGCAATTTTGGTCCCATTAGGAAGCTTGTCGAGTTACCATTCCAATGAGCTCGAAATAATCTAAATTCGACTACTGAAGAGAGGGTTATGAAGGTTACTATGGGACAAGGAGATGAAGGTAACATTTAGTACCCACGATGGCTATCCCAATAATGGATGTAAAAAGGTCTCGAAATACGATGATTCAAGTCATTAATGAAAGAGCACTAAAGTACCTTACAGATGACTAAAAATCAACCCAATCTGACATCAAACGAGGGAGTTATGAGCATCTCCATTGGATGGCGTGAATTGGAAAGATTAACAATTTAATTTGCAAAATTACGATCAAAGAGTTCCAACGTGCTTTTGTGATATCGAACAGTCTCAGAATTAGCCAATTCTGGTCCCATTACGAAGCTTGTCGAGTTACCATTCCAATGTGCTAAAAAAGTCTAAATTCGATTGCTGATGAGAGAGTTATGAAGGTTACTATGATCCCACTTACAAATGCGCAAATGGTCTCGTAATACGACGATTCAAGTCAGGAATGAAAGAGCACAAAGTACCTTTCAGATGACCAAAAATCGACCCAATCCGACATCAAATGAGGCAGTTAAGAGCATCTCAGTTGGATCCCATGATTTCGAGAGATTAACAATCCAAATTACAAAATGATGATCGTGGAGTTCCATCGTGCTTTTGGGATATTGAACGGTCTCAGAATTAGCCAATTTTGGTCCCATTAGGAAGCTTGTCGAGTTACCATTCCAATGAGCTCAAAATAATCTAAATTCGACCATTAATGTGAGAGTTATGAAGGTTACTATTGGCCAAGGGGATGAAGGAAAAATTCAGGACCAATGACCACGATCCCAGTTATAGATGCGTAAAAGGTCTCAAAATACGATGATTCAAGTCAGGAGTGAAAGAGCACTAAAGTACCTTTCAGATGACCAAAAATTGATCCAATCCGACATCGAATGAGTTATGAGCATCTCCGTTGGATTGCACGATTTGGAATCCAAATTGCAAAATGATGATTGAAGAGTTCCAATAAGATTTTAGGATGTCGAACGGTCTTAGAATTTGGCAATTCCGGTCTCATTATGAAGCTAGTCGAGTTACCATCCCAATGAGCTCAAAATAGTCTAAATTCGGCCACTGAAGAGAGAGATATGAAAGTTAGTATTGGACAAGGAGATGAAGAAAAAATTCAGGACTGACGACTGCGATCCCACTTATGTATACACAAATGGTCTCGGAATACGAAGATTCAAGTCAGGAATGAAACAGCATTAAAGTACCTTTCAGATGACCAAAAATCGACCCACTCTGCCATCAAATGAGTGAGTTATAAGCATCTCCATTGGATCACTCGATTTGGAAAGATTAACAATCCAAATTACAAAATGATCATCGAGGAGTTCCATTGTGCTTTTGGGATATTGAACGATCTCAGAATTAGCCAATTTTGGTCCCATTAGGAAGCTTGTCGAGTTACCATTCCAATGAGCTCAAAATAGTCTAAATTTGACCACTGATGTGAGAGTTATGAAGGTTACTATTGGACAAGGGGATGAAGGAAAAATTTAGGACCAACGATTGCAATCCCACTTACGAATGCGCAAATGGTCTCGGATTACGATGATTCTAGTCAGCAATGAAAGAGCACTAAAGTACCTTTTAGATGACCAAAAATTGACCCAATCCAACATCAATTGAGGGAGTTATGTGCATCTCCATTAGATTGCACAATTTGGAAAGATTAACCATCCAAATTACAAAATGACAATTGAAGAGGTCCAATGAGCTTTTGAGATATCGAACGGTCTCAGGATTAGACAATTCTGGTCTCATTATGAAACTAGTCAAGTTACCATTCCAATGAGCTCAAAATAGTCTAAATTTGACCACTGAAGAGGGAGATATGAAAGTTAGTATTGGATAAGGAGTGAAGGAAAAATTCAAGACCGACGAATGCGATCCCACTTACGGATGCGCAAATGGTCTTGGAATATGAAGATTCAATCAGGAATGAAACAGCATTAAAGTACCTTTCAGATGACCAAAAATTGACCCAATCTGACATCAAATGTGGGAGTTATGAGCATCTCCATTGGATTGCGCAATTTTGAAATATTAACAATCCAAATTGTAAAATGACGATCGAAGAGTTCCAATGTGCTTTTGGGATATCGAACGATCTCAGAATTTGCCAATTCTAATCCCATTAAGAAGCTTGTCGAGTTACCATTCCAATGAGCTCAAAATAATCTAAATTCGCCCACTGAAGAGAGGGTTATGAAGGTTACTATTGGACAAGGAAATGAAGGAAAAATTCTGGACCTACGACTACGATCCCACTTAGGGATGCGCAAATGGTCTCGGAATACGACGATTCAAGTCTGGAATGAAAAAGCACTAAAGAACTTTTCAGATGACTAGAAATTGACCCCATCCAACATTAAATGAGGGAGTTATGAGGATCTCTGTTGGATTGCGCGATTTGGAAAGATTAACAATCCAAATTGTAAAATGATGATCGAAGAGTTCCAATGTGCTTATGGGATATCGAACGGTGTTAGAATTTGCTAATTCTGGTCCCATTTGGAAGCTTGTCGCATTACCATTCCGATGAGCTCAAAATAATCTAAATTCAACCAATGAAGTGGGAGTTATGAAGGTTACTATTGGACAAGGAGATGAAGGAAAAATTCAGGACCGACGATTGCGATCCCACTTACGGATGCACAAATGTTCTCGTAATACGACGGTTCAAGTTAGGAATGAAAGAGCACGAAAGTACCTTTTAGATGACCAAAAATTGACCCAATCCTACATTAAAGGAGGGAGTTATGAGTGTCTCCTTTGGATAGCATGATTTGGAAAGATTAACGATCCAAATTGCAAAATGACTATCGAGGAGTTCCAACGTGCTTTTGGGATATCGAACGGTCTCTGAATTTGCCAATTCTGGTCCCATTAGGAAGCTTGTCGAGTTACCATTCCATTGTGCTCAAAATAGTCTAAATTCGACCACTGATGTGAGAGTTATGAAAGTTACTATTGGACAAGGAGATGAAGGAAAAATTCAGGACTGACGACTGCGATCCCACTTACGAATGCTTAAATGGTCTCAGAATATGAAGATTCAAGTCAGGAATGAAACAGCATTAAAGTACCTTTCAAATGACAAAAAATTAACCCAATTTAACATCAAATGAGGGAGTTATGAGCATCATTGTTGGATAGCACAAGAAAGATTAACAATTCAAATTGCAAAATGAAGATTGAAGAGTTCGAACGGATGTTTGTGATGTCGAACGGTCTCAAAATTAGATAATTTTGGTCTCATTATGAAGCTAGTCGAGTTACCGTTCCAATGAGCTCAAAATAGTCTAAATTCGACTACTGAAGAGAGAGTTATGAACGTTACAATTGGACAAGGAGATGAAGGAAAAATTTTGGACCGACGACTGTGAACCCACTTACAGATGCAAAAATGATCTTGGAATATGATGATTCAAGTCATTAATGAAAGAGCACTAAAGTACCTTTCAGATGACCAAAAATCAACCCAATCAGACCTCAAATGAGGGGGTTATGAGCATCCTCGTTGGATCGCACAATTTGGAAAGATTAACAATTCAAATTGTAACATGACGATCAAAGAATTCCAACGTGCTTTTGGGATATGGAACGGTCTCAGAATTAGGCAATTCTGGTCCCATTAGGAAGCTTGTCGAGTTACCATTCCGATGAGCTCAAAATATTTTAAATTCGACAACTGATGTGAGAGTTATGAAAGTTACTATTGGACAAGGAGATGGAAGAAAAATTCAGGACTAACGACTGTGATCCTAGTTACGAATGCGTAAATGGTCTCGGAATATGAAGATTCAAGTCAGGATTGAAACAGCATTAAAGTACCTTTCAGATGACCAAAAATTGATCCAATTCGACATCAAATGAGGGAGCTATGAGCATCTCTGTCGGATCGCGCGATTTGGAAAGATTAACAATTCAAATTGTAAAATGATGATCGAAGAGTTCCAACGTGCTTTTGGGATATCGAATGGTGTCAGAATTTGCCAATTCTGATCTCATTAGGAAGCTTGTCAAGCTACCAATCCAATGAGACCACTGAAGAGAGAGTTATGAAGGTTACTATTGGACAAGGAGATGAAGGAAAAATTCAGGACTGATGATTGTGATCCCACTTACGGATGGGCAAATGGTCTGGGATTATGAAGATTCAAGTCAGAAATGATAGTGTACTAAAGTACCTTTCAGATGGCCAAAAATTGACCCAATCCAACATTCAACGAGGGAGTTATGAGCATCTCCATTGGATTACACAATTTCGATAGATTAACAATCCAAAATGAAAAATGACAATAGAAGAGTTCTAACGTTCTTTTGGGTTATCGAACGGTCTCAGAATTAGACAATTTTGGTCTAATTAGGAAGCTTGTCGAGTTCCATTCCAATGAGCTCAAAATTGTCTAAATTCGACCACAGAAGAGAGTGTTATGAAGGTTACTATTGGATAAGGAGATGAAGGAAAAATTCAAGACCGACGACTGCGATCCCACTTACGGATACACATATGGTCTCGCAATACGACGATTCAAGTTAGGAATGAAAAAGCATGAAAGTACCTTCTAGATGACCAAAAATTGACCCAATCCGACATCAAAGGAGGGAGTTATGAGAGTCTCCTTCGGATCGCGCGATTTGGAAAGATTAAGAATCAAAATTGTAAAATGACTGTTGAGGAGTTCCAACGTGCTTTTGAGATATTGAGCCGTCTAAGAATTGCCAATTCTGGTCCCATTTGGAAGCTTGTTGTGTTTCCATTCCGATGAGCTCAAAATAATCTAAATTCGACCACTGATGTGAGAGTTATGAAAGTTACTATTGGACAAGGAGATGAAGAAAAAATTCAGGACCGACGACTGCGATCCCACTTACAAATGCACAAATGGTCTAGGAATACGAAGATTTAAGTTAGGAATGAAACAGCATTAAAGGACCTTTCAGATGACCAAAAATCGACCCAATTCGACATCAAATGAGGGAGTTATGAGCATCTCTGTTGGATCACGCGATTTGGAACGATTAACTATCCAAATTACAAAATGAAGATTGAAGAGTTCCAACGTGCTTTTGTGATGTCGAACGGTCTCAGAATTTGTCAATTCTGGTCTCATTATGAAGCTAGTCGAGTTACCATTCCAATGAGCTCAAAACAGTCTAAATTTGACCACTGAAGAGAGAGTTATGAAGGTTACAATTGGACAAGGAGATAAAGGAAAAATTCAGGACCGACGGCTGCGATCCCACTTACGGATGCACAAATGGTCTGGGAATACAATGATTCAAGTTAAGAATGAAAGAGCATTAAATTACCTTTCAGATGACCAAAAATTGGCCCAATCTGACATCAAATGAGGGAGTTATGAGGGTCTCCTTTCGATCGCACGATTTGGAAAGGTTAACAAACCAAATTTCAAAATGACAATCGAGGAGTTCCAACGTGCTTTCGGGATATTGAACGGTGTTAGAATTTGCCAATTCTGATCCCATTAAGAATCTTATCGAGTTAACATTCCAATGAGCTCAAAATAATCTAAATTTGACCATTGAAGAGAGAGTTAAGAAGGTTACTATTGGACAAGGAAATGAAGGAAAAATTCAAACCAACGGTTGCGATCCCACTTACAAATGCAAAAATGGTCTCGAAATACGACGATTCAAGTCAGGAATGAAACAGCATTAAAATACCTTTCAGCTGACCAAAAATCGACCCAATCTGACATCATATGAGGGAGTTATAAGCATCTCCGTTGGATCGCTCGATTTGGAAAGATTAACAATCCAAATTACAAAATGACGATCGAGGAGTTCCATTGTGCTTTTCGGATATCGAACGGACTTAGAATTAGCCAATTCCGGTCCCATTAAGAAGCTTGTCGAGTTACCATTCCAATGAGCTCAAAATAGTCTAAATTTGACCACTAATGTGAGAGTTATAAAGGTTACTATTGGACAAGGGGATGAAGGAAAAATTCAGGACCAACAATTGCGGTCCCAATTACGGATGCACAAGTGGTCTCGGAATACGATGATTCTAGTCAGCAATGAAATAGCACTAACGTACCTTTCAGATGACCAAAAATTGACCCAATCCGACATCAAATGAGGGATTTATGTGCATCTCCATTGGATTGCACAATTTGGAAAGTTTAACAATCCAAATTGCAAAATGATGATCGAAGAGTTCAAATGAGCTTTTGGGATGTCAAATGGCCTCAGAATTAGACAATTCTGGTCTCATTATGAAGCTAGTCGAGTTACCATTCCAATGAGCTCAAAATTGTCTAAATTTGACCACTGAAGAGACGGTTATGAAGGTTACTATTGGACAAGGAGGTGAAGGGAAAATTCAGGACCTACGACTGCGATCCCACTTAGGGATGCGCAAATGGTCTCGGAATATGACAATTCAAGTCAGGAATGAAAAAGCACTAAAGTACCTTTTAGATGACCAAAAATTGACCCAATCCGACATCAAATGAGGGAGTTATGAGCATCTCCGTTGGATTGAGCGATTTGGAAAGATGAACAATCCAAATTGCAAAATGACGATCGAAGAGTTCCAACGTGCTTATGGGATATCGAACGGTGTCAGAATTTTCTAATTCTGGTCCCATTTGGAAGCTTGTCAGATTACCATTCCAATGAGCTCAAAATAATCTAAATTCAACCAATGAAGTGGGAGTTATGAAGGTTACAATTGGACAAGGAGATGAAGGAAAAATTCAAGACCGATGACTGCGATCCCACTGAGGGATGCACAAATGGTCTCGGAATATGAAGATTCAAGTCAGGTATGAAAGAGCACTAAAGTACCATTCAGAAGGCAAAAAATTGACCCAATCCGACAGTCAACAAGAGAGTTATGAGCATCTCGGTTGGATCACACAATTTGGAAAGAATAACAATCCAAATTGAAAAATGACGATTGAAGAGTTCCAACGTGTTTTTGGGATATCGAACGGTCTCAAAGTTAGACAATTCTGGTTTAATTAGGAAGCTTGTCGACTTACCATTCCAATGAGCTCAAAATTGTCTAAATTAGACCATAGAAGAGAGTGTTATGAAGGTTACTATTGGACAAGGAGATGAAGGAAAAATTCAGGACCGACGACTGCGATCCCACTTATGGATGCACAAATGATCTTAGAATATGACGATTCAAGTCATTAATGAAAGTGCACTAAAGTACCATTCTGATGACCGAAAATCAACCCAATCCGACCTCAAACGAGAGAGTAATGGGCATCCTCGTTGGATTGCGCGATTTGGAAAGATAAACAATTCAAATTGCAAAATAACGATCAAAGAGTTCCAACATGCTTTTGGGATATCGAACGGTCTCAAAATTAGCCAATTCTGGTCCTATTAGGAAGCTTGTCGAGTTACCATTTCAATGAGCTCAAAAAGTCTAAATTCGACCACTGATCTGAAAATTATGAAGGTTACTACTGGACAAGGAGGTAAAGGAAAAATTCAAGACCAACGACTGCGATCCCAGTTACGGATGCGCAAATGGTCTCGGAATACGATGATTCAAGACAGGAATGAAAGAGCACTAAAGTACCTTTTGGATGACCAAAAATCAACCCATTCCAACATCAAAAGAATCTGTTAAGAGCATCTCCGTTGGATCGTGTGATTTGGAAAGATTAACAATCCTAATTACAAAATGACGATCGAAGAGTTCCAACGTGCTTTTGGGTTATCGAACGGTCTCAGAATTAGACAATTCTAGTCTAATTAGGAAGCTTATCGAGTTACCATTCCAATGAGCTCAAAATAGTCTAAATTTGACAAAATGAAGAGAGAGTTATAAAGGTTTCTATTGGACAAGGAGATGAAGGAAAAATTCAGGACCGATGACGGCGATCCCACTTACGGATGCAAAAATGGTCTTGGAATATGACGATTCGACTAATTAATGAAAGAGCATTAAAGTACCTTTCAAATGACCAAATATCGACCCAATTCGACATCAAATGAGGGAGTTATGAGCATCTCTATTGGATCGCGCGATTTGAAAAGATTAACAATTCAAATTGCAAAATGATGATCAAAGAGTACTAATGTGCTTTTGGTTTTGAGATATCGAACGGTCTCAGAATTAGCCAATTCTGGTCCCATTAGGAAGCGTGTCGAGTTACTATTCCAATGAGCTCAAAATAGTCTAAATTTGACCACTGATGTGAGAGTTATGAAAGTTAGTATTGGACAAGGAGATGAAGGAAAAATTCAGGACCGACGACTGCGATCCCACTTACGAATGCGCAAATGGTCTAGGAATACAAAGATTCAAGTCAGGAATGAAACAACATTAAAGTACCTTTCAGATGACCAAAAATTGACCCAATCTGACATCAAATGGGCGAGTTATGAGCAAATCCATTGGATTGCGCGATTTCGAAAGATTAACAACCCAAATTGCAAAATGATGATCGAAGTGTTCCAACATGCTTTTGGGATATCAAATGGTGTCAGAATTTGCTAATTCTGGTCCCATTAGGAAGCTTGTTAAGTTACCATTCCATTGAGCTCAAAATAATCTAAATTTGACCACTGAAGAGAGAGTTACGAAGGTTACTATTGAACAAGGAGATCAAGGAAAAATTCAGGAGCGACAACTACGATCCCACTTACAGATGCGCAAATGTCTAAGAATATGAAGATTCAAGACAGGAATAAAACAACATTAAAGTACCTTTCAGATGACCAAAAATTGACCCAATCTGACATCAAATGAGGGAGTTATGAGTATCTTCGTTGGATCGCACAATTTTGAAAGATTAACAATCCAAATTGCAAAATGACGAATGAAGAGTTCTAACGTACTTTTGGGATATCGAATGGTGTCAGAATTTGCCAATTCTGATCCCATTAGGAAGCTTGTCGAGCTACCATTCCAATGAGCTCAAAATAATCTAAATTCAACCACTGAAGACAGAGTTATGAAGGTTACTATTGGACAAGGAGATGAAGGAAAAATTCAGGACCGACAACTGTGATCACACTTACGGATGCGCAAATGGTACGGGATTATGAAAATTCAAGTTAGGAATGATAGTGAACTAAAGTACCTTTCAGATGGCCAAAAATTGACCCAATCTGACATTCAACAATGGAGTTATGAGCATCTCCTTTGGATTGCGCAATTTCGAAAGATTAACAATCCAAATTGAAAAATGACGATAGAAGAGCTCCAACGTGCTTTTGGGATATCGAATGGTCTCAGAATTAGACAATTTTGGTCTAATTAGGAAGCTTGTCGAGTTAACATTCCAATGAGCTCAAAATTGTCTAAATTCGACCACAGAAGAGAGTGTTATGAAGGTTACTATTGTATAAGGAGATGAAGGAAAAATTCAGGACCGACGACTGCGATTCCACTTACGGATACACAAATGGTCTCGTAATACAACGATTCAAGTTAGGAATGAAAGAGCACGAAAGTACCTTCTAGATGACCAAAAATTGACCCAATCCGACATCAAAGGAGGGAGTTATGAGAGTCTCCTTCAGATCGCACGATTTGGAAAGATTAAGAATCCAAATTGTAAAATGACTATCGAGGAGTTCCAATGTGCTTTTGAGATATTGAACGGTCTAAGAATTAACCAATTCTGGTCCCATTTAGAAGCTTGTTGAGTTTCCATTCCGATGAGCTCAAAATAATCTAAATTCGACCACTGATGTGAGAGTTATGAAAGTTACTATTGGACAAGGAGATGAAGAAAAAATTCAGGACCGACGATTGTGATCCCACTTACAAATGGGCAAATGGTCTAGGAATATGAAGATTCAAGTCAGGAATGAAATAGCATTAAAGTACCTTTCAAATGACCAAAAATTGACCCAATTCGACATCAAATGAGGGAGTTATGAGCATCTCTATTGGATCACGCGATTTGGAAAGATTAAATATCCAAATTGCAAAATGAAGATTGAAGAGTTCCAACGGGTTTTTGTGATGTCGAACGGTCTCAAAATTAGACAATTCTGGTCTCATTATGAAGCTTGTGAGTTACCATTCCAATGAGCTCAAAACAGTCAAAATTCGACCACTGAAGAGAGAGTTATGAAGGTTACAAATGGACAAGGAGATGAAGGAAAAATTCAGGACCAACGACTGCGATCCCACTTTCGGATGCGTAAATGGTCTGGGAATACAACGATTCAAGTTAAGAATGAAAGAGCATTAAATTACCTTTCAGATGACCAAAAATTGACCCAATCTGACATCAAATGAGGGAGTTGTAAGGGTCTCCTTTCGATCGCACGATTTGGAAAGATTAACAAACCAAATTGCAAAATGACGATCGAGGAGTTCCAACGTGCTTTCGGGATATTGAACGGTGTCAGAATTTGCCAATTCTGATCCCATTAGGAATCTTATCGAGTTAGCATTCCAATGAGCTTAAAATAATCTAAATTTGACCACTGAAGAGAGAGTTATGAAGGTTACTATTGGACAAGGAAATGAAAGAAAAATTCAGGACCGTTGACTGTGATCCCACTTACAGATGCAAAAATGGTCTTGGAATATGACGATTCTAGTCATTGAAAGTGCACTAATGTACCTTTCAGATGACCAAAAATCGACCCAATCCGACATCAAACGAGGGAGTTATGAGCATCTCCGTTGAATCGTGCGATTTGGAAAGATTAACAATTCAAATTGCAAAATGATGATCAAAGAGTTCCAACGTGCTTTTGGGATATCGAACGGTCTCAGAATTAGCCAATTCTGATCCCATTAGGAAGCTTGTCGAGTTACCATTCCAATGAGCTGAAAAGTTTAAATTCGACCACTGATGTGAGAATTATGAAGGTTACTATTGGACAAGGAGATAAAGGAAAAATTTAAGACCGATGACTACGATTCCAGTTACGGATGCGCAAATGGTCTCGGAATACGACGATTCTAGTCAGGAATGAAAGAGCACTAAAGTTCCTTTCGGATGACTAAAAATTGACCCAATCTGACATCAAACGAGGCAGTTAAGCACATCTCTGTTGGATCGCACGATTTGGAAAGATTAACAATCCTAATAACAAAATGACGATCGAAGAGTTCCAACGTGCTTTTGGGATATCGAACAGTCTCAGAATTAGACAATTCTGGTCTAATTAGGAAGCTTGTCGAGTTACCATTCCAACGGGCTCAAATAGTCTAAATTCGACAACTGAAGAGAGAGTTATGAAGGTTACTATTGGACAAGGAGATGAAGGAAAATTTCAGGATCGACGACTGCGATCCCTCTAAAGGATGCATAAATGGTCTCGGAATACGATGATTCAAGTTAGGAATGAAAGAGCACGAAAGTACCTTTTAGATGACCAAAAGTCGACCCAATCTGACATCAAAGGAGGGAGTTATGAGAGTCTCCTTTGGATCACGCGATTTGGAAAGATTAAGAATCCAAATTGCAAAATGACTGTCGAGGAGTTCCAACGTGCTTTTGGGATATCAAACGGTCTCAGAATTAGCAATTCGGGTCCCATTAGGAAGCTTGTCGAGTTACCATTCCAATGAGCTCAAAATAATCTTAATTCGACCACGGAAGAGAGAGTTATGAAGGTTACTATGTGACAAGGAGATGAAGGTAACATTACTACCCACGACGGTTATCCCAATTACGGATACAAAAATGGTCTTGGAATACGACGATTCAAGTCATTAATGAAAGTGCACTAAAGTACCTTTCAGATGACTAAAAATCGACCCAATCTGACATCAAACGAGGGAGTTATGAGCATCTCCGTTGGATGGCGTGAATTGGAAAGATTAACAATTCAATTTGCAAAATGACGATCAAAGAGTTCCAACATGCTTTTGGGATATCGAACAGTCTCAGAATTAGCCAATTCTGGTCCCATTACGAAGCTTGTCGAGTTACCATTCCAATGTGCTCAAAAAGTCTAAATTCGATTGCTGTTGTGAGAGTTATGAAGGTTACTGCGAACCCACTTACGGATGCGCAAATGGTCTCGTAACACGACGATTCAAGTCAGGAATGAAAGAGCACTAAAGTACCTTTCAGATGACCAAAAATCGACCCAATCCGACATCAAATGAGGCAGTTAAGAGCATCTCCAGTGGATCATACGATTTGGAGAGATTAACAATCCAAATTACAAAATGACGATTGTGGAGTTCCATCATGCTTTTGGGATATTGAACGGTCTCAGAATTAGCCAATTCTGGTCCTATTAGGATGCTTGTCGAGTTACCATTCCAATGAGCTCAAAATAGTCTAAATTCGACCATTGATGTGAGAGTTATGAAGGTTACTATTAGCCGAGGGGAAGAAGGAAAAATTCAGGACCAACGACTACAATCCCAGTTACGGATGCGTAAATGGTCTCGGAATATGATGATTCAAGTCAAGAGTGAAAGAGCACTAAAGTACGTTTCAGATGACCAAAAATTGACCCAATCCGACGTTAAACGAGTTATGAGCATCTCCGTTGGATTGCACGATTTGGAATCCAAATTGCAAAATGATGATCGAAGAGTTCCAACGAGATTTTAGGATGTCGAATGGTCTCAGAAATAGGCAATTCTGGTCTCATTATGAAGCTAGTCGAGTTTCCATTCCAATGAGCTCAAAATAGTCTAAATTCGGCCACTGAAGAGAGAGATATGAAAGTTAGTATTGGACAAGGAGATGAAGGAAAAATTCAGGACTGATGACTACGATTCCACTTACATATACACAAATGGTCTCGGAATACGAAGATTCAAGTCAGAAATGAAACAACATTAAAGTACCTTTCAGATGACCAAAACTTGGCCCAATCTGACATCAAATGAGTGAGTTATAAGCATCTCCGTTGGATCACTCGATTTGGGAAGATTAACAATCCAAATTACAAAATGACAATCGAGGAGTTCCATTGTGCTCTTAGGATATCGAACGGTCTCAAAATTAACCAATTCTGGTCCCAATAGGAAGCTTATCGAGTTACCATTCCAATGAGCTCAAAATAGTCTAAATTTGACCACTGACGTGAGAGTTATGAAGGTTACTATTGGACAAGGGGATGAAGGAAAAATTTAGGACCAACGATTGCGATCCCACTTACGGATGCGCAAATGGTCTCGGAATACGATGATTCTAGTCAGGAGTGAAAGAGCACTAAAGTACCTTTTAGATGACCAAAATTTGACCCAATCCAACATCAAATGAGGGAGTTATGTGCATCTCCATTGGATTGCACAATTTTGAACGATTAACAATCCAAATTGCAAAATGACGATCGAAGAGTTCCAGTGAGCTTTTGGAATGTTGAACGGTCTCAGAATTAGACAATTCTGGTCTCATTATGAAGCTAGTCGAGTTACCATTCTAATGAGCTCAAAATAGTCTAAATTTGACCACTGAAGAGAGAGATATGAAAGTTAGTATTGGCCAAGGAGATTAAGGAAAAATTCAGGACCGACAACTATGATCTCACTTATGGTTGCGCAAATGGTCTTGGAATATGAAGATTCAATCAGAAATGAAACAGCATTAAAGTACCTTTCAGATGACTAAAAATTGACCCAATCTGACATCAAATGTGGGAGTTATGAGCATCTCTGTTGGATCGCGCGATTTTGAAATATTAACAATCCAAATTGCAAAATGGCGATTGAAGAGTTCCAACGTGCTTTTGGGATATCGAATGGTCTCAGAATTTGCCAATTCTAATTCCATTAAGAAGCTTGTCGAGTTACCATTCCAATGACCTCAAAATATTCTAAATTCGACCACTGAAGAGAGGGTTATGAAGGTTACTATTGGACAAGGAGATGAAGGAAAAATTTTGGACCTATGACTGCGATCCCACGTAGGGATGCGTAAATGGTCTCGGAATACGACGATTCAAGTTAGAATGAAAAAGCACTAAAGAACCTTTCAGATGACCAAAACTTGACCCCATCCGACATAAAATGAGGGTGTTATGAGCATCTCCATTGGACGGCGCGATTTGGAAAGATTAACAATCCAAATTGTAAAATGATGATCGAAGAGTTCCAATGTGCTTATGGGATATCGAACGGTGTCAGAATTGGCTAATTCTAGTCCCATTTGGAAGCTTGTCGCATTACCATTCCAATGAGCTCAAAATAATCTAAATTCAACTAATGAAGTGGGAGTTATGAAGGTTACTATTGGACAAGGAGATGAAGGAAAAATTTAGGACCAACAACTCTGATCCCACTTACGGATGTGCAAATGGTCTCGAAATATGAAGATTCAAGTCAAGAATGAAAGAGAACTAAAGTACCTTTCAGATGGCCAAAAATTGACCCAATCCGAGAGTCAACGAGGGAGTTATGAGCTGCTCCGTTGGATCACGCGATTTAGAAAGATTAACAATCGAAATTGAAAAATGACGATTGAAGAGTTCCAATGTGCTTTTGGGATATCGAACGGTCTCAGAGTTAGACAATTATGGTCTAACTAGGAAGCTTGTCGAGTTACCATTCCAATGAGCTCAAAATTGTCTAAATTGGATCACAAAAGAGAGTGTTATGATGGTTACTATTGGACAAGGAGATGAAGGAAAAATTCAGGACCGATGACTGCGATACCACTTACAGATGCACAAATGGTCTCGCAATACGACGATTCAAGTCAGGAATGAAAGTGCACAAAAGTAACTTTTAGATGACCAAAAATTGACCCAATCTGACATCAAAGGAGGGAGTTATGAGTGTCTCCTTTGGATCATGCGATTTGGAAAGATTAACAATCCAAATTGCAAAATGACTATCAAGGAGTTCGAACGTGCTTTTGCGATATCGAACGGTCTCAGAATTAGCAAATTCTAGTCCCATTAGGAATCTTGTAGAGTTACCATTCCGATGAGCTCAAAATATTTTAAATTCGACCACTGATGTGAGAGTTATGAAAGTTAGTATTGGAAAAGGAGATGAAGGAAAAATTTAGGATCGACGACTACGATCCCACTTACGAATGCGCAAATGGTCTCCGAATACGAAGATTCAAGTCAGGATTGAAACTGCATTAGAGTACCTTTCAGATGACTAAAAATTGATCCAATTCGACATCAAATGAGGGAGTTATGAGCATCTCTGTTGGATCATGTGATTTGGAAAGATTAACAATCCAAATTGCAAAATGATGATCGAAGAGTTCTAATGAGCTATGGGATATCGGACGGTGTCAGAATTTGCTAATTCTATTCCCATTTCGAAGCTTGTCGCATTACCATTCCAATGAGCTCAAAATAATCTAGATTCGACCAATGAAGTGGGAGTTATGAAGGTTACTATTGGACAAGGAAATGAAGGAAAGATTCAGGACCAACGACTGCGATCCTACTTACGGATGCACAAATGTTCTCGGAATATGAAGATTCAAGTCAGGAATGAAAGAGAACTAAAGTACCTTTCAGAAGGCCAGAAATTGACCCAATCCGACAGTCAACGAGGGAGTTATGAGGAGCTCCATTGGATCGCGCGATTTAGAAAGATTAACAATCCAAATTGAAAATTGACGATTGATGAGTTCCAACGTGCTTTTGGGATATCGAACGATCTTAGAGTTAGACAATTCTGGTCTAATTAGGAAGCTTGTCAAGTTTCCATTCCAATGAGCTCAAAATTGTCTAAATTAGGCCACAGAAGAGTGTTATGAAGGTTACTATTGGACAATCAGATGAAGGAAAAATTCAGGACCGACGACTGCGATCCCACTTAAGGAAGCACAAATGGTCTCGCAATACGACGGTTGAAGTCAGGAATGAAAGAGCACGAAAGTACCTTTTAGATGACCAAAAATCGACCCAATCCTACATTAAAGGAGGGAGTTATGAGTGTCTCCTTTGGATCACGTGATTTGAAAAGATTAACAATCCAAATTGCAAAATGACTATCGAGGAGTTCCAACGTGCTTTTGGGATATTGAACAGTCTCGGAATTTGCCAATTCTGGTCCCATTAGCAAGCTTGTTGAGTTACCATTCCAATGTGCTCAAAATAGTCTAAATTCGACCACTGATGTGAGATTTATGAAAGTTACTATTGGACAAGGAGATAAAGGAAAAATTCAGGACCGATGACTGCGATCCCACTTATGAATGTGCAAATGGTCTCAGAATATGAAGATTCAAGTCAGGAATGAAACAGCATTAAAGTACCTTTCAGATGACCAAAAATTGACCCAATTCGACATCAAATGAGGGAGTTATGAGCATCTTTGTTGGATAACACAATATGGAAAGATTAACAATCCAAAATGCAAAATGAAGATTGAAGAGTTCCAACGGGCTTTTGTGATGTCGAACGGTCTCAAAATTAGACAATTCTGGTCTCATTATGAAGCTAGTTGAGTTACCATCCCAATGAGCTCAAAATAGTCTAAATTCGACCACTAAAGAGAGAGTTATGAAGGTTACAATTGGACAAGGAGATGAAGGAAAAATTCAGGACCGACGACTGTGATCCCACTTATGGATGCGCAAATGGTTTGGGAATACGACGATTCAAGTGAGGAATGAAAGAGCACTAAAGTACCTTTCAGATGGCCAAAAATTAACCCAATCCGACATTAAATGAGGGAGTTATGAGCATCTCCGTTGGATCACTCGATTTCGAAATATTAACAATCCAAATTGCAAAATGGCAATCTAAGAGTTCCATCGTGCTTTTGGGATATCGAACGGTCTCAGAATTTTCCAATTCTAATCCCATTAAGAAGCTTGTCGAGTTACCATTCTAATGAGCTCAAAATAGTCTAAATTCGACCACTGAAGAGGGAGTTATGTAGGTTACCATTGGATAAGGAGATGAAGGAAAAATTCTGGACCGATGACTGCGATCCCACTTACAGATGCGCAATAGGTCCGGAATACGACGATTCAAGTCAGGGATGAAAGAATACTAAAGTACCTTTCAGATGACCAAAAATTGATCCAATCCGACATCAAAAAAAGGAGTTATGAGAGTCTCCTTTGGATCACGCAATTTGAAAAGATTAACAATCCAAATTGCAAAATGATGATCGAGGAGTTCCAACGTGCTTTTGGGATATCAAACGGTCTCAGAATTAGACAATTCTGGGCCCATTAGGAAGCTTGTCGAGTTACCATTCCGATTAACTCAAAATAGTCAAAATTTGACGACTGATGTGAGAGTTATGAAGGTTACTATTGGCTAAGGAGATGAAGGAAAAATTCAGGACCAACGACTACGATCCCATTTACGGATATGCAAATGGTCTCGGAATACGACGATTCAAGTCAGGAATGAAAGAGCACTAAAGTACCATTCAGATGACCAAAAATCGACCCAATTCGACATCAAACGAGGGTGTTATGTGCATCTCCATTGGATTACATGATTTGGAAAGATTAATAATCCAAATTGCAAAATGACGATTGAAAGTTCCGAAGGGCTTTTGGGATGTCGAACGGTCTCAAAATTAGACAATTCTAGTCCCATTAGGAAGCTTGTTGAGTTACCATTCCAATGAGCTCAAAATAGTCTAAATTCGACCACTGAAGAGAGAATTATGAAGGTTACAATTGGATACGGAGGTGAAGGAAAAATTCATGACCGACAACTGCGATCCCACTTACGGATGTGCAAATGGTCTGGGAATATAATGATTCAAGTCAAGAATGAAAGAGCACTAAATTATCTTTCAGATGACCAAAAATCGACCCAATCTGACATCAAATGAGGGAGTTATGAGGGTCTCCTTTGGATCACGTGATTTAGAAAGATTTACAATCCAAATTGCAAAATGACGTTCGAGGAGTTACAACATGCTTCTGGGATATCGTATAGTGTCGAAATTTGACAATTCTAATCCCATTATGAAGCCTATTGAGTTACCATTACAATGAGCTCAAAATAATCTAAATTCGACCACTGAAGAGAGAGTTATGAAGGTTACTATTGGACAAGGAGATGATGGAAAAATTCAGGACCGACGACTGCGATCCCACGTACGGATGCAAAAATGGTCTCGGAATACGATGAGTCAAGTCATTAATGAAAGAGCACTAATGTACCTTTCAAATGACCAAAAATTTACCCAATCTAACATCAAACGATGGAGTTATGATCATCTCTGTTGGATCGCGCGATTTGGAAGGATTAACAATTCAAATTGCAAAATGACGTTTAAAGAGTTCCAACGTGCTTTTGGGATACCAAACGGTCTTGCAATTAGACAATTGTGGTCTAGTTAGGAAGCTTGTCTAGTTACCATTCCAATGAGCTCAAAATAGTCTAAATTCAACCCCTGAAGAGAGAGTAATGAAGGTTAGTATTGGACAAGAGGATGAAGGAAAAATTCAAGACCGAAGACTGCGATCCCTCTGAAGGATATGCAAATGGTCTCATAATATGACAATTCAAGTCAGGAATGAAAGATTACTAAAGTACCTTTCAGATGACCAAAAATTGACCCAATCCAACATTAAAGGAGGGAGTTACGAGAGTTTCCTTTGGATCGCGCAATTTGGTAAGATAAACAATCCAAATTTTGAAATGATGATCGAGGAGTTCCAATGTGATTTTGGGATATCGAACAGTCTCAGAATTAGCCAATTTTAGTCCCATTAGGAAGCTTGTCGAGTTATCATTCTAATGAGCTAAAAATTGTCTAAATTTGACCACTAATGTGAGAGTTATGAAGGTTACTATTGGACAAGGAGAGGAAGGAAAAATTCAGGGCCGATGACTTGGAGCCCACTTACGGATGCAAAAATGGTCTCAAAATACAATGATTTAGCTCATTAATGAAAGAGCACAAAAGTACCTTTCAGATGACCAAAAATTGACCCAATCTGACATCAAATGAGGGAGTTATTAGCATCTCTGTTAGATCACGCAATTTGGAAAGATTAACAATCTAAATTGCAAAATGATGATCGAAGAGTTCCAATGTGCTTTTGAGATATCGAATGGTCTTAGAATTAGCCAATTCTAGTCCCATTAGGAACCTTGTCGAGTTACCATTCCAATAAGCTTAAAATAGTCTAAATTCAACCACTATAGAGAGAGTGATGACGGTTACTATTGGACAAGGAGATGAAGGAAAAATTTAGGATCAATGACTGTAATCCAATTTACGGATGCGCAAATGGTCTCGGAATACGACGATTCAAGTCAGGAATAAAAGAGCGCTAAAGTACCTTTCAGATGACCAAAAAATGACCCAATATGATATCAAACAAGGGAGTTACGTGAGTCTCCATTAGATTGCGCGATTTGGAAAGATCAACAATTCAAATTGTAAAATGACGATCAAAGAGTTCCAATGTGCTTTTGGGATATCGAACGGTCTCCGAATTAGCCAATTCTAGTCCCATTAAGAAGCTTGTCGAGTTACCATTCCAATGAGCTCAAAATAGTCTAAATTCGACGACTAAGGATAGAGTTATTAAGGTTACTATTGGACAAGGAGATGAAGGAAAAAATTCAAGACCGACGACTGCGATCCCACCTACGGATGCAAAAATGGTTTCGGTATACGACGATTCAAGTCAGGAAAGAAAGAGCACTAAATTAACTTTCAGATGACCAAAAATCAACCCAATCCGACATCAAATGAGGGACTTATGAGCATCTCCATTAGATTGCACGATTTGGAAAGATTAACAATCCAAATTGTGAAATGACGATAGAAGGGTTCCAACGGGCTTTTGGGATGTCGAACGGTCTCAAAATTAGACTCATTATGAAGCTAGTCGTGTTACCATTCCAATAAGCTCAAAATAGTCTAAATTCGACCACTGAAGAGAGAGTTATGAAGGTTACCATTGGACAAGGAGATAAAGGAAAAATTCAGGACCGACGACTGTGATCCCATTTATGGATGCGCAAATGGTCTCGTAATACAAAGATTCAAGTCAAGAATGAAACTGCATTAAAGTACCTTTCAGATGACCAAATATCGACCCAATCCAACACCAATGAGGGAGTTATGAGCATCTCCGTTGGATTGCGCGATTTGGAAAGATTGACAATCCAAATTGCAAAATGATGATTTAGGAGTTCCAACGTGCTTTTAGGATATTGAATGGTCTCAGAATTACCCATTTCTAGTCCCATTAGGAAGCTATTCGAGTTACCATTCCAATGAGCTCAAAATAGTCTAAATTCACCACTGATGTGAGAGTTATGAAGGTTACTATTGGACAAGGGGAAGAAGGAAAAATTCAGGACCAACGACTGCGATCCCACTTATGGATGTGCAAATGGTCTCGGAATACGATGATTCAAGTCAGGAATGAAAGAGCACAAAAGTACCTTTCAAATGACCAAAAATCGACCCAATTCGACATCAAACGAGGGAGATAAGTGCATCTCCATTGGGTTACACGATTTGGAAAGATTCACAATCCAAATTGTAAAATGAGGATCGAAGAGTTCCATTTAGCTTTTGGGATGTCCAAAGGTCTCAGAATTAGACAATTCGGGTCTCATTATGAAGCTAGTTGAGTTACCATTCTAATGAGCTCAAAATAGTCTAAATTCACCACTAAAGAGAGAGTTATAAAAGTTACCATTGGACAAGGAGATGAAGGAAAAATTCAGGACCGACGACTCCGATACCAATTACGGACGTGCAAATGGTCTCGGAATACGAAGATTCAAGTTAGGAATGAAACAGCATAAAAGTACCTTTCAGATGACCGAAAATCAACCCAATCCGACATCATATGAGGGAGTTATGAGGGTCTCCTTTGGATCGCGCGTTTAGAAAGATTAACAATCCAAATTGTAAAATGATGATCGAGGAGTGACAAGATGCTTTTGGGATATCGTACGGTGTCAGACTTTGCCAATTCTGATCCCATTAGGAAGCTTCTCGAGTTACCATTCCAATGAGCTCAAAATAATCAAATCTGACCACTGAAGAGAGAGTTATGAAAGTTACTATTGGACAAGGAGATGAAGGAAAAATTCAGGATTGACGACTACGATCCCACGTACGGATGCAAAAATGGTCTCGAAATATGACAATCCAAGTCATTAATGAAAGAGCACTAAAGCACCTTTCAGATGACTAAAAATCGACCCAATCCGACATCAAATAAGGGAGTTATGGGCATCTCCATTGGATCACGTGATTTGGAAAGATGAACAATCCAAATTGTAAAATGACAATCGAGGAGTTCCAATGTTCTTTTGGATATCGAACGGTCTCAGAATTAGACAATTCTAATCTAATTAGGAAGCTTGTCGAGTTACCATTCCAATGAGCTCAAAATAGTCTAAATTTGACCACTAAAGAGAGAGTTATGAAAGTTACTATTGCACAAGGAGATGAAAGAAAAATTTAGGACCGACGACTGCGATCCCAATTACGGATGTGCAATGGTCTCGGAATATGAAGATTCAAGTCTGGAATAAGCAACATTAAAGTTCCTTTTAGATGACCAAAAATTGACCCAATCCGACATCAAATGAGCGAGTTATGAGAGACTCCTTTGGATCACGCGATTTCGAAAGATTAACAATACAAATTGCAAAATGACGATCGAGGAGTTCCAACATGCTTTTGGGATATTGAACGGTCTTAGAATTAGCCAATTCTAATCCCATTAGGAAGCTTGTCGAGTTACCCTCCGATGAGCTCAAAATAGTCTAAATTCGACCACTGATGTGAGAGTTATGAATGTTACTATTGGATAAGGAGATGAAGGAAAAATTTTCGACCGACGACTCCGATCTCACTTATGGAATGGCAAATGGTCTCGGAATATGACGATTGAAGTCAGAAATGAAATAGCAATAAAGTACCTTTCAGATGACCAAATATCAACCTAACTGGACATCAAATGAGGGAGTTATGAGCATCACCGTTAGATCGCGCGATTTGAAAAGATTAACAGTCCAAATTGTAAAATGACAATCGAAGAGTTCCAATGTGCTTTTGGGATATCGAACAGTCTCAGAATTAGCCAATTCTGGTCCCATTAGAAAGCTTGTTGAGTTACCATTCCAAGAGCTTAAAATAGTCTAAATACGACCACTAATGTGAGAGTTATGACGGTTACTATTGGACAAAGAGAGGAAGGAAAAATTCAGGACCGATGACTTGGAGCCCACTTACGGATGCAAAAATGGTCTCGGAATACGACGATTCAGGTCATTAATGAAAGGGCACTAAAGTACCTTTCAGATGACTAAAAATCAACCCAATCCGACATCAAACGAGGGAGTTATTAGCAACTCTGTTGGATCACGCGATTTGGAAAGATTAACAATCCAAATTGCAAAATGATGATCAAAGAGTTCCAATGTGCTTTTGGGATATCGAATGGTCTCAGAATTAGCCAATTCTAGTGCCATTAGGAACCTTGTCGAGTTACCATTCCAATGAGCTTAAAATAGTCTAAATTCAACCACTATAGAGAGAGTCATGGCAGTTACTAATGGACAAGTAGATGAAGGAAAAATTCAGGACCAACAACTGTAATACCACGTACAGATGCAAAAATGCTCTCGAAATACGACGATTCAAGTCATTAATAAAGGAGCACTAAAGTACCATTCAGATGACCTAAAATCCACCCAATCTGACATCAAATACGAGAGTTATGAGCATCTCCGTTGGATCACGCGATTTGGATAGATTAATAATCCAAATTGCAAAATGACGATCAAAGAGTTCCAACATGCATTTGGGATATCGACCGGTCTCAGGATTGGCCAATTCTAGTCCCATTAGGAAGCTTGTCGAGTTACCATTCCAATGAGCTCAAAATAGTCTATATTCGACCATCGAGGAGAGAGTTATTAAGGTTACTATTGGACAAGGAGATGAAGGAAAAATTCAAGACCGACGACTGCGATCCCATCAACGGATGCACAAATGGTCTCGGTATACGACAATTCAAGTTAGGAAAGAAAGAGCACTAAATTACCTTTCAGATGACCAAAAATCGACCCAATCCAACATCAAATGAGGGATTTTTGAGCATCTCCATTGGATTGCCCAATTTGGAAAGATTAACAATCCAAATTGCAAAATGACGATCAAAGAGTTCCAACATGCTTTTGGGATATTGAACGGTCATAGAATTTGCCAATTCTAGTCCCACTAGGAAGCATGTTGAGTTACCATTCTAATGAGCTCAAAATAGTCTAAATTCGACCACTGAAGAGAGAGTTATGAAGGTTACAATTGGACAAGTAGATGAAGGAAAAATTTAAGACCGACGACTACGATCCCACCTACTGATGCACAAATGGTCATGGACTACGACGATTCAAGTCAGGAAAGAAAGAGCACTAAATTACCTTTCAGATGACCAAAAATCGACCCTATCCGACATCAAGTGAGGGAGTTATGAGGGTCTCCTTTGGATCGTGCGATTTGGAAAGATTTACAATCCAAATTATAAAATGATGATCGGGGAGTGACAACAAACTTTTGGGATATTGTACGGTGTCAGAATTAGCCAATTCTGATCCCATTAGGAAGCTTCTCGAGTTACCATTCCAATGAGCTCAAAATAATCCCTTTAGGAAGCTTGTCTAGTTACCATTCCAATGAGCTCAAAATAGTCTAAATACGACTACTGAAGAGAAAGTTATGAAGGTTACAATTGGACAAGGAGATGAAGGAAAAATTCAGGACCGACGACTGCAATCCCACCTACAGATGCTCAAATGGTCTCAAAATACGACGATTCAAGTCAAGAATGAAAGTGCACTAAAGTACCTTTCAAATGACAAAAATAGGCCCAATCTGACATCAAATCAGGGAGTAATGAGCTTCTCTGTTAGATCGCGTGATTTGGAAAGATTCACCAACCAAATTGTAAAATGATGATCGATGATTTCCTACATGCATTTGGGATATTGAACGGTCTCAGAATTAGCCAATTCAGATCCCATTAGGAAGCTTGTCGAGTTACTATTTCACTAAGCTTAAAATAGTGTAAATTCGATGACTAAAGAGAGAGTTATGAAGGTTACTATTGGACAAGGAGATGAAGGAGAAATTCAGGACTGACGAATGCGATCCCACCTAGGGATGCGCAAATGGTCTCCGAATATAACGATTTAATTCAGGAATGAAAGAGCACTAAAGTACCTTTCAAATGCCAAAAAATTGACCCAATCCGACATCAAATGAGGGAGTAATGAGCTTCTGCGTTAGATCGCGCGATTTGGAAAGATTCACAATCCAATTTGCAAACTGATGATCGAAGATTTCCAACAAGCTTTTGGGATATCGAACGATCTCAGAATTAGCCAATTCGGATCCCATTAGGAAGCTTGTCGAGTTACCATTCTAATGGCTCAAAATAGTCTAAATTGGACCACTGAAGAGAGAGTTATGATGGTTACTATTTGACAAGGAGATGAAGGAAAAATTCAGGACCAACGACTGCGATCCCACCTACGGATGCGCAAATGGTCTCGGAATACGATGATTTAAGTCAGGAAGGAAAGAGCACTAAAGTACCTTTCAGTTGACCAAACATCGACCCAATCCACCATCAAATGAGAGAGTTATGAGCACCTCCATTGGATCGACCGATTTGGAAAGATTAACAATCCAAATTGCAAAATGATAATCGAAGAGCTCCAGCGTGCTTTTGGGATATCGAACGGTCTCAGAATTAACCAATTCTTGTCCCATTAGGAAGATTGTCGAGTTACCATTCCAAGGAGCTCAAAATAGACTAAATTCGACCACTGAAGAGAGAGTTATGAAGGTTACTATTGGACAAGGAGATGAAGGAAAAGTTCAAGGCCGACGACTGCAATCCCACCTACGGATGCGTAAATGGTCTCAGAATACGACGATTCAAGTTAATAATGAAAGAGCACTAAAGTACCTTTCGGATGACCAAAAGTAGGCCCAATCTGACATCAAATGAGGGAGTAATGAGCTTCTTTGTTAGATCGCGCGATTTGGAAAGATTCATCATCTAAATTGCAAAATGATGATCGATGATTCCCAACGTGCATTTGGGATATCGAACGGTCCAAGAATTAGCCAATTTAGATCCCATTAGGAAGCTTGTCAAGTTACTATTTCACTGAGCTTAAAATAATGTAAATTCGGCCACTGGTCAAATTGGAAAATGACGATCGAGGAGTTCCAATGTGCTTTTGGGATATCAAATGGTCTCAGAATTTTCCAATCTGGTCACATTAAGATGCTTGTCGAGTTACCATTCCAATGAGCTCAAAATAGTCTCAATTCGACCACTGATGTGAGAGTTATGAAGGTCACTATTGGACAAGGAGATGAAGGAAAAATTCAGGACTGATGACTGCGATCCCACCTACGGATGTGCAAATGGTCTCAGAATACGATGATTCATGGCGGGAATGAAAGAGCACTAAAGTACCTTTTAGAAGACCAAACATCAACCCAATCCGCCATCAAATAAGGGAGTTATGAGCACCCCCATTGGATCGCCTAATTTGGAAAGATTAATAATCCAAATTGCAAAATGATGATCGAAGAGCTCCAACGTGCTTTTGGGATATCGAACGGTCTCAGAATTAGCCAATTCTCGTCTCATTAGAAAGATTGTCGAGTTACGATTCCAATGAGCTTAAAATACTCTAAATTCGACCACTGAAGAGCGAGTTATGAAGGTTACTATTGGACAAGGAGATGAAGGAAAAATTTAGGACCGGCGACTGCGATCCCACCTATAGATGCGCAGATGGTCTCGGAATATAACAATTCAAGTCAGGAATGAAAAAGAACTAAAGTACCTTTAGATGACCAAAAATTGACCCAATCTAACATCAAGTGATGAAGTAATGAGCTTCTCCATTAGATTGTGCGATTTGGAAAGATTCACAATCCAAATTGCAAAATGATGATCGAAGATTTCCAACGTGCTTTTGGGATATCGAACGGTCTCAGAATTAGGCAATTTGGATCCCATTAGGAAGCTTGTCGAGTTACCATTCCAATGAGCTCAAAATAGTCTAAATTGGACCATTGCAGAGAGTTATGATGGTTACTATTGGACAAGGAGATGAAGAAAAATTCAGAATTGATGACTACGATCACACCTACGGATGCGCAAATGGTCTCAGAATATGACGATTCAAGTTAGGAATGAAAGAACACTAAAGTACCTTTCAGATGACCAAACATCGACCCAATCTGCCATCAAATGAGGGAGTTATGAGCACCTCCATTGGATCGCCCGATTTGGAAAGATTAACAATCCAAATTGCAAAATGACAATCGAAGAGCTCCAACATGCTTTTGGGATGTGGAACAGTCTCAGAATTCGCCAATTCTCATCCCATTAGGAACATTGTCGAGTTACCATTCCAATGAGCTCAAAATAGTCTAAATTCGACCACTGAGGAGGGAGTTATGAAGGTTACTATTGGAAAGGAGATGAAGGAAAAATTAAGGACCAGCAATTGCAATCCCACCTACAGATGCACAAATGGTCTCAAAATACGACGATTCAAATCAGGAATGAAAGAGCACTAAAGTACCTTCCAGATGACCATACATCGACACAATCTGACATTAAATGAGGGAGTAATGAGCTTCTGTGTTAGATTGTGCGATTTGGAAAGATTCACAATCCAAATTGTAAAATGACGATCGAAGATTTCCAACGTGCTTTTGGGATATCGAACGGTATCGGAATTAGCTAATTCCGATCCCATTAAGAAGCTTGTCGAGTTACCATTCCAATGAACTCAAAATAGTCTAAATTGGACCGCTGAAGAGAGAGTTATGATGGTTACTATTGGACAAGGAGATGAAGGAAAAATTTAGGACCGACGACTGCGATCTCAACTACGGATGCACAAATGGTCTCGGAATACGACAATTCAAGCCAGGAATGAAAGAGCACAAAAGTACCTTTCAGATGACCAAACATCCACGCAATCCGCCATCAAATGAGGGAGTTATGAGCACCTCTAATGGATAGCACGATTTGGAAAGATTAACAATCCAAATTGCAAAATGATGATTGAAGAGCTCCAACGTGCGTTCGGGATATCGAACGGTCTCAGAATTAGCCAATTCTTGTCCCATTAGGAAGCTTGTCGAGTTACCATTCCAATGAGCTCAAAATAGTCTAAATGTGACCACTGGAGAGATAGTTATGCAGGATACTATTGGACAAGGAGATGGAGGAAAAATTCAGGACTGACGGCTACGATCCCACCTACGGATGCGCAAATGGCCTCGAAAAATGACGATTCAAGTCAGGAATGAAAGAGCACAAAAGTAGCTTTCAGATGACTAAAAATTAACCCAATCTGACATCCAATGAGGTAGTTACGAGCATCTCCGTTGGATTGTGCCATTTGGAAAGATTAACAATCCAAATTGTAAAATGATGATCGAAGTGTTCCAACGAGCTTTTGCGACATCTAACAGTCTTAGAATTGGCCAATTCGGATCCCATAAGGAAGCATGTCTAGTTACCATTTCACTGAGCTCAAAATAATGTAAATTGGACCACTTAAGAGAGTGTTATGACGGTTACTATTGGACAAGAAGATGAAGGAAAAATTCAGGACCGATGGCTGCGATCCCACCTACGGATGCGCATATGATCTCGGAATATAACGATTCAAGTCAGGAATGAAAGAGCACTAAAGTACCTTTTAGATGACCAAAAATTGACCAATCTGACATCAAATGAGGGAGTAATGAGCTTATGCGTTAGATCGTGCGATTTGGAAAGATTCACAATCCAAATTGCAAAATGATGATCGAAGATTTCCAATGTGCTTTTGGGATATCGAATGGTCTCAAAATTAGCCAATTCGGATCCCATTATGAAGCTTGTCGAGTTACCATTGCAATGAGCTCAAAATAGAGTAAATTGGACCACTGAAGAGAGAGTTATGAAGGTTACTATTGGACAAGGAGATGAAGGAAAAATTCAGGACCGACGACTGTAATCCCACCTACGAATGCACAAATGGTCTCAGAATACGACGATTCAAGTCAAGAATGAAAGAGCACTAAAGTACCTTTCAGATGACCAAAAATAGGCCCAATCTGACTTCAAATGAGGGTGTGATGAGCTTCTCTGTTAGATCACACGATTTGGAAAGATTCACCATCCAAATTGCAAAATGACGATCGATGATTTCCAACGTGCATTTGGGATATCGAACGGTCTCAGAATTAGCCAATTCAGATCCCATTAGGAAGCTTGTCAAGTTACCATTTCACCGAGTTTTAAATAGTGTAAATTTGACCACTGAAGAGAGTATGAAAGTTACTATTAGACAAGGAGATGAAAGGAAAAATTTAGGACCAATGACTGCGATCCCACCTAACGATGCGCAAATGGTCTCGGAATACGATGATTCAAGGCTGGAATGAAAGAGCACTAAAGTACCTTTCAGATGACGAAAAATCCACCCAATCTGACATCAAATGAGGGAGTAATGAGCTTCTGCGATTTGGAAAGATTCACAATCCAAATTGTAAAATGACGATCGAAGATTTCTAACGTGCTTTTGGGATATCGAACGGCTCAGAATTAGCCAATTCGGATCCCATTAGGAAGCTTGTCGAGTTACCATTCCAATGAGCTCAAAATAGTCTAAATTGGACCACTGAAGAGAGAGTTATGATGGTTACTATTGGACAAGGAGATGAAGGATAAATTTAGGACCGACGACTGCAATCCCAGCTATAGATGCACAAATGGTCTCGGAATACAGCGATTCAAGCCAGGAATGAAAGAGCACAAAAGTACCTTTCAGATGACCAAACATCCACGCAATCCGCCATCAAATGAGGGAGTTATGAGCACCTCTAATGGATCGCGCGATTTGGAAAGATTAACAATCCAAATTGCAAAATGATGATTAAAGAGCTCCAACGTGCTTTCGGGATATCGAACGGTCTCAGAATTAGCCAATTCTTGTCCCATTAGGAAGCTTGTCGAGTTACCATTCCAATGAGCTCAAAATAGTCTAAATGTGACCACTGGAGAGATAGTTATGCAGGATACTATTGGACAAGGAGATGGAGGAAAAATTCAGGACCGACGGCTACGATCCCACCTACGGATGCGCAAATGGCCTCGAAAAATGACGATTCAAGTCAAGAATAAAAGAGCAAAAAGTAGCTTTCAGATGACCAAAAATCAACCCAATCCGACATCCAATGAGGTAGTTACGAGCATCTCCGTTGGATCGTGCCATTTGGAAAGATTAACAATCCAAATTGTAAAATGATGATCAAAGTGTTCCAACGAGCTTTTGCGATATCGAACAGTCTTAGAATTGGCCAATTCGGATCCCATAGGGAAGCATGTCTAGTTACCATTTCACTGAGCTCAAAATAGTGTAAATTGGACCACTGAAGAGAGTGTTATGACGGTTACTATTGGACAAGAAGATGAAGGAAAAATTTAGGACCGACAACTGCGAATCCACCTACGGATGCGCATATGGTCTCAGAATATAACGATTCAAGTCAGGAATGAAAGAGCACTAAGGTACCTTTCAGATGACAAAAAATTGACCAATCTGACATCAAATGAGGGAGTAGTGAGCTTCTGCATTAGATCGTGCGATTTGGAAAGATTCACAATCCAAATTGCAAAATGATGATCGAAGATTTCCAACGTGCTTTTGGGATATCGAATGGTCTCAGAATTAGCCAATTCAGATCCCATTAGGAAGCTTGTCGAGTTACCATTGCAATGAGCTTAAAATAGACTAAATTGGACCACTGAAGAGAGAGTTATGAAGGTTACTATTGGACAAGGATATGAAGGAAAAATTCAGGATAGACGACTGTAATCCCACCTACGAATATGCAAGTGGTCTCAAAATACGACGATTCAAGTCAAGAATGAAAGAGCACTAAAGTACATTTCAGATGACCAAAAATAGGCTCAATCTGACTTCAAATGAGGGAGTGATGAGCTTCTCTGTTAGATCACACGATTTGGAAAGATTCACCATCCAAATTGCAAAATGACGATCGATGATTTCCAACGTACATTTGGGATATCGAACGGTCTCAGAATTAGCCAATTCAGATCCCATTAGGAAGCTTGTCAAGTTACCATTTCACCAAGTTTAAAATAGTGTAAATTCGACCACTGAAGAGAGTATGAAGGTTACTATTGGACAAGGAGATGAAAGGAAAAATTCAGGACCGATGACTGCGATCCAACCTACCAATGCGCAAATGGTCTCGGAATACGATGATTCAAGGTAGGAATGAAAGAGCACTAAAGTTCCTTTTAGTTGACCAAACATCGACCCAACCCACCATCAAATAAGGGAGTTATAAGCACCTCCATTGGATCACCCGATTTGGAAAGATTAAAAATCCAAATTGTAAAATGATGATCGAAGAGCTCCAACGTGCTTTTGGGATATCGAACGGTCTAAGAATTAGCCAATTCTCGTCTCATTAGGAAGACTGTAGAGTTACAATTCCAATGAGCTCAGAAAATACTATAAATTTGACCACTGAAGAGCGAGTTATGAAGGTTACTATTGGACAAGGAGATGAAGGAAAAATTTAGGACCGACGACAGCAATCCCACCTACGGATGCGCAAATGGCCTCAGAATATGGCGATTCAAATCAGGAATGAAAGAGCACTAAAGTACCATTCAGTAGACCAAACATCGACCCAATCTTACATCAAATGAGGGGGTAATGAGCTTCTCCATTAGATCGCGCGATTTGGAAAGATTCACCATCCAAATTGTAAAATGACAATCGATGATTTCTAACATGCATTTGGGATATCGAATGGTCTCAAAATTGGCAAATTCAGATCCCATTAGGAAGCTTGTCGAGTTACCGTTTCACTGAGCTCAAAATAGTGTGAATTTGACCACTGAAGAGAGTGTTATGAAAGTTACAATTGGACAAGGACATGAAGGAAAAATTCAGGGCCAACGACTGTGATCCCACCTATAGATGCACAAATGGTCTCGGAATATAATGATTCAAGTCAGGAATGAAAGAGCACTAAAGTACCTCTCAGATGACCAAAAATTGACCCAATCTGACATCAAATAAGGAAGTAATGAGCTTCTGCGTTAGATCGCACGATTTGGAAAGATTCACAATCCAAATTACAAAATGACGATCGAAGATTTCCAACTTGCTTTCGGGATATCGAACGGTCTCAGAATTAGCCAATTCGGATCCCATTAGGAAGCTTGTCAAGTTACCATTCCAATGAGCTCAAAAAAGTCTAAATTGGACCACTAAAGAGAGAGTTATGATGGTTACTATTGGACAATGAGATGAAGGAAAAATTCAGAACCGATGACTGCGATCCCACCTACGGATGCGCAAATGGTCTCGGAATACGACGATTCAAGTTAGGAATGATAGAGCACTAAAGTACCTTTCAGATGGCCAAACATCGACCCAATCCGCCATCAAATGAGGGAGTTATGAGCACCTCCATTGGATCGTCCGATTTGGAAAGCTTAATAATCCAAATTGCAAAATGACGATCGAAGAGCTCCAACGTGCTTTTGGGATATCGAACGGTCTCAGAATTAGCCAATTCTCGTCCCAATAGGAAGATTGTCGAGTTACCATTCCAATGAGCTCAAAATAGTCTAAATTCGACCACTGAAGAGAGAGTTATGAAGGTTACTATTGGAAAAGGAGATGAAGGAAAATTTTAGGACCGACGATTGCAATCCCACTACGGATGCACAAATGGTCTCAGAATACGACGATTTAAGCCAGGAATGAAAGAGCACTAAAGTACCTTTCAGATGACCAAAATTGACCGAATCTGACATCGAATGAGGGAGTATTGAGCTTCTCCATTAGATCGCGTGATTTGGAAAGATTCACAATCTAAATTACAAAATGACGATCGATGATTTCCAACGTGCTTTTGGGATATCGAACGGTTTCAGAATTAGCCAATTCGGATCCCATTAAGAAGCTTATCGAGTTACCATTCCAATGAACTCAAAATAGTGTAAATTTGACAACTGAAGAGAGAGTTATGAAGGTTACTATATGACATGGAGATGAAGGAAAAATTTAGGACCGACGACAGCGATCCCACCTACGGATGCGCAAATGGTCTCGGAATATAACGATTCAAGTTTGGAATAATAGAGCACTAAAGTACCTTTCGGATGACTAAAAATTGACCCAATCCAACATCAAATGAGGGAGTAATGAGCTTCTGCGTTAGATCGCGCAATTTGGAAAGATTCACAATCCAAATTGCAAAATGACGATCAAAGATTTCCAACATGCTTTTGGGATATCGAACGGTCTCAGAATTAGCCAATTTAGATCCCATTAGGAAGCTTGTCGAGTTACCATTCCAATGAGCTCAAAATAGTCTAAATTGGACCACTGAAGAGAGAGTTATGAAGGTTACTATTGGACAAGGTGATGGAGGAAAAATTCAAGACCGACGACTGCGATTCCACCTACGGGTGCACAATTGGTCTAGGAATACGATGATTCAAGTCAAGAATGAAAGAGCACTAAAGTACCTTTCAGATGACCAAACATCCACCCAACTCGCCATCAAATGAGGGCGTTATGGGCACCTTCAATGGATTGCGCAATTTGGAAAGATTAACAATCCAAATTGTAAAATGACAATCGAAGAGCTACAACGTACTTTTGGGATATCGAACGGTCTCAGAAATAGCCAATTCTCATCCCATTAGGAAGCTTGTCGAGTTACCATTTTAATGATCTCAAAATAGTCTAAATGCGAACACTGAAGAGAGAGTTATGAAGGTTACTATTGGACAAGGAGATGAAGGAAAAATTCAGGACCGACGACTGCGATCCCACCAGCGGATGCGCAAATGGTCTCGAAATACGACGCTTTAAGTCAGGAATGGAAGAGCACTAAAGTAGCTTTCAGATGACCAAAAATTAACCCAATCCAACATCAAATGAGGTAGTTATGAGCATCTCCGTTGGATCGCGCCATTTGGAAAGATTAACAATCCAAATTGCAAAATGACGATCGAAGAGTTCCAACGTGCTTTTGGGATATCGAACGGTCTCAGAATTGGCCAATTTAGAATTTATTAGGAAGCATGTCAAGTTACCATTTCACTGAGCTCAAAATAGTGTAAATTGGACTATTGAAGAGAGTGTTATGAAGGTTACTATTGGACAAGGAGATGAAGGAAAAATTCAGGACCGACGACTGCGATCCCATGTATAGATGCGCATATGGTCTCGGAATATAACGATTCAAGTCAGGAACGAAAGAGCTCTAAAGTACCTTTCAAATGACCAAAAATTGACCCAATCCGAAATCAAATGAGGGAGTAATGAGCTTCTGCGTTAGATTGCCCGATTTGGAAAGATTAACAATCCAAATTGCAAAATGACGATCGATGATTTCCAGCATGCTTTTGGGATATCGAACGGTGTTAGAATTAGCCAATTCGGATCCCATTAGGAAGCTTGTCGAGTTACCATTCCAATGAGCTCAAAATAGTGTAAATTCGGCCACAGAAGAGAGAGTTATGAAGGTTACTATATGACAAGGAGAGGAAGGAAAAATTTAGGACCAACGACAGCGATCCCAGCTACGGATGCGCAAATGGTCTCGAAATATAACGATTCAAGTCAGGAATGAAATAGCACTAAAGTACCTTTCAGATGACCAAAAATCGACCCAATCTGACATCAAATGAGGGAGTAATGAGCTTTTGCATTAGATCCTGTGATTTGGAAAGATTAATAATCCAAATTGCACAATGATGATCGAAGATTTCCAACGTGCTTTTGGGATTTCGAATGGTCTTAGAATTATCCAATTCAGATCCCATTAGGAAGCTTGTCGAGTTACCATTCCAATGAGCTCAAAATAGAATAATTGGACCACTGAAGAGAGAGTTATGAAGGTTACTATTGGACAAGGAGATGGAGGAAAAATTCAGGACCAACGACTGCGATCCCACCTATGGATGCACAAATGGTCTCGTAGTATAATGATTTAAGTCAGGAATGAAAGAGCACTAAAGTACCTTTCAGATGACCAAAAATCGACCCAATTTGACATCAAATGAGGGGGTAATGAGCTTCTGCATTAGATCACGCGATTTGGAAAGATTTACAATCCAAATTGCATAATAAAGATCGAAGCGCTCCAACGTGCTTTTGGGATATCAAACGGTCTCAGAATTAGCCAATTCTTGTCCCAACAGGAAGATTGTCGAGTTAACATTCCAATGAGCTCAAAATAGTCTAAATTCAACAACTGAAGACAGAGTTATGAATGTTACTATTGGACAAGGAGATGAAGGCAAAATTCAGGACCGACGACTGCAATCCCACCTACGGATGCGCAAATGGTCTCAGAATACGACGATTCAAGTCAAGAATGAAAGAGCACTAAATTACCTTTCAGATGACCAAAAATCAGCCCAATCTGACTTCAAATGAGGGAGTAATGAGCTTCGTTAGATCGCATGATTTTGAAAGATTCACCATCCAAATTGCCAAATGACGATTGGTGATTTCCAACGTGCATTTGGGATATCAAACGGTCTCAGAAATAGTGAATTCAGATCCCAATAGGAAGCTTGTTGAGTTACCATTTCACCGAGCTTAAAATTGTGTAAATTCGACTACTAAAGAGAGAGTTTTGAAGGTTACTATTGGAAAAGGAGATGAAGGAAAAATTCAGGACCGACGACTGCAATCCCACCTACGGATGCGCAAATCATCTCGGAATATAATGATTCAAGTCAGGAATGAAAGAGCACTAAGGTACCTTTCAGTTGGCCAAACATCGACCCAATCCGGCATCAAATGAGGGAGTTATGAGCACCTCCATTGGATCATCCGATTTGGAATGGTTAACAATCCAAATTGCAAAATGACGATCAAAGAGCTCCAACGTGCTTTTGGGATACTGAATAGTCTCAGAATTAGCTAATTCTCATCCCATTAGGAAGCTTGTCGAGTTACCAATCTAATGCTCTTAAAATAGTCTAAATTGGACCACTGAAGAGAGAGTTATGAAGGTTACTATTGGACAAGGAGATGAAGGGAAATTTCCGGACTGACGTTTGCAATCCCACCTACGGATGCTCAAATGGTCTTAGAATACGACGATTCAAATCAGGAATGAAAGAGCACTAAAGTACCTTTCAGATGACCAAAATTGACCCAATCTGACATCAAATGAGGGAGTAATGAGCTTCTCCATTATATCATGCGATTTGAAAAGATTCACCATCCAAATTGCAAAATGATGATCGATGATTTCCAACGTGCTTTTGGGATATCAACCGGTCTAAGAATTAGCCAATTCGGATCGTATTAGGAAGCTCGTTGAGCTACCATTCCAATTACCTCAAAATAGCATAAATTCGACCACTGAAGAGAGAGTTATAAAGGTTACTATTGGAAAAGGAGATGAAGAAGAAATTCAGGACTAATGACAGTGATCCCACCTATGGATGTGCAAATGGTCTCGGAATATAACGATTCAAGTCACGAATGAAAGAGCACTAAAGTACCTTTTAGATGACCAAAAATCGACCCATTCCGACATCAAATGAGGGAGTAATGAGCTTCTGCGTTAGATGGCGTGATTTGGAAAGTTCACAATCTAAATTGTAAAATGACAATTAAAGATTTCCAACGTGCTTTTGGGATATCGAACTGTCTCAGAATTAGCAAATTCAGATCCATTAGGAAGCTTGTCGAGTTACCATTCTAATGAGCTCAAAATAGTCTAAATTGGACCACTGAAGAGAGAGTTATGAAGGTTACTATTGGACAAGGAGATGAAGGAAAAATTTAGGACCGACGACTGCGATCCCACCTACGGATGTGCAAATGATCTCAGAATACGACGATTGAAGTCAGAATGAAAGAGCACTAAAGTACGTTTCAGATGACCAAACATCTACCCAATCCGCCACCAAATAAGGGAGTTATGACCATCTCCATTGGATCGCCCAATTTTGAAAGATTAACAATCCAAATTGTAAAATGAAGATCAAAGAGCTCCAACGTGCTTTTGGGATATCGAACGGTCTCAGAATTAGCCAATTCTCATCCCATTAGGAAGCTTGTCGAGTTACCATTCCAATGATCTCAAAATAGTCTAAATGCGACCATTAAAGAGAGAGTTATGAAGGTTACTATTGGATAAGGAGATGAAGGAAAAATTCAGCACCGACGATTGCAATCCCACCTACGGATGCGCAAATCTTCTCAGAATACGTCGATTCATCTCAGGAATGAAAGAGCACTAAAGTACCTTTCAGATGACCAAAATTGACCCAATATGACATCAAATGAGGGAGTAATGAGCTTCTGCATTAGATCGTGTGATTTGGAAAGATTCACAATCCAAATTGCAAAATGATGATCGAAGATTTTCAATGTGCATTTGGGATATCAAACGGTCTTAGAATTAACCAATTCAAATCCCATTAGGAAGCTTGTCGAGTTACAATTCCAATGAGCTCAAAATAGTCTAAATTGGACCACTAAAGAGAGAGTTATGATGGTTACTATTAGACAAGGAGATGAAGGAAAAATTCAGGACCGACGACTGCGATCCCTCCTACGGATGTGTAAATGGTCTCAGAATATGACGATTCAAGTCAGGAATGAAAGAGCACTAAAGTACCTTTCAGATGACCAAACATCCACCCAATTTGTCCTCAAATGAGGGAGTTATGAGCACCTCCAATGGATTGCGCGATTTGGAAAGATTAACAATCCAAATTGTAAAATGACAATCGAAGGGCTCCAACGTGCTTTTGGGATATCAAACAGTCTCAGAATTAGCCAATTCTCGTCCCATTAGGAAGCTTGTCGACTTACCATTCCAATGAGCTCAAGATAGTCTAAATGCGACCACTGAAAAGAGAGTTATGAAGGTTAGAACTAGACAAGGAGCTGAAGGAAAAATTCAAGACTGACGACTGCCATCCCACGTACGGATGCGCAAATGGTCTCAGAATACGACGATTCAAGTCAGGAATGAAAGAACACTAAAGTACCTTTCAGATGACCAAAAATTGACCCAATCTGACATCAAATGAGGGAGTAATGAGCTTCTCCGTTAGATCACGCGATTTGGAAAGATTCACCAACCAAATTGCAAAATGAAAATTAAAGATTTCCAACATGCTTTTGGGATATCAAACGGTCTCAGAATTAGCCAATTCGGATCCCATTAGGAAGCTTGTCGTGTTTCCATTCCAATGAGCTCAAAATAGTCTAATTAGACCTCTAAAGAGAGAGTTATGAAGGTTACTATTGGACCAGGAGATGAAGGAAAAATTTAGGACCGACGACTACGATACCACCTATGGATGCGCAAATGGTCTTGGAATACATTGATTCAAGTCAGGAATGAAAGAGCACTAAAGTACCTTTTAGATGACCAAACATCCACCCAATCCGCCATCAAATGAGGTAGTTATGATCACCTCCATCAGGATCACGTGCTTTGGAAAGATTAACAATCCAAATTGCAAAATGACGATCGAAGAGCTCCAACGTGCTTTTGGGATATCGAACGGTCTCAGAATTAGCCAATTCTTGTCCCATTACGAAGCTTGTCGAGTTACCATTCCAATGACCTCAAAATAGTCTAAATGCGACCACTGAAGGGAGAGTTATGAAGGTTACTATTGGACAAGGAGATGAAGGAAAAATTCAGGACTGACGATTGCAATCCCACCTACAGATGTGCAAATGGTCTCAAAATACATCGATTCAAGTCAGGAATGAAAGAGCACTAAAGTACCTTTCAGATGACCAAAATTGATTCAATATGACATCAAATGAGGGAGTAATGAGCTTCTCCGTTAGATTGCGTGATTTGGAAAGATTCACCATCAAAATTGCAAAATGACGATCGATGATTTCCAACGTGCTTTTGGGATAAAGAACGGTCTCAGAATTAGCCAATTTGACCAGAAATTGTGTAAATTTGACCACTGACGAGAGAGTTATGAAGGTTTTTATTGGACAAGGAGATGAAGGAAAAATTCAGGACCGACGAGTGCGATACCACCTACGGATGTGCAAATGGTCTTGGAATATGACGATTCAAGTCAGGAATGAAAGAGCGCTAAAGTAGGTTTCAGATGACCAAAATTGATTCAATATGACATCAAATGAGGGAGTAATGAGCTTCTCCGTTAGATTGCGTGATTTGGAAAGATTCACCATCAAAATTGCAAAATGACGATCGATGATTTCCAACGTGCTTTTGGGATAAAGAACGGTCTCAGAATTAGCCAATTTGACCAGAAATTGTGTAAATTTGACCACTGACGAGAGAGTTATGAAGGTTTTTATTGGACAAGGAGATGAAGGAAAAATTCAGGACCGACGAGTGCGATACCACCTACGGATGTGCAAATGGTCTTGGAATATGACGATTCAAGTCAGGAATGAAAGAGCGCTAAAGTAGGTTTCAGATGACCAAAAATCAACCCAATCCGACATCAAATGAGGGAGTTATGAGCATCTCTGTTGGATCGTGCGATTTAGAAAGATTAACAATCCAAATTTCAAAATGACGATCGAAGAGTTCCAACAGGCTTTTGGGATATCGAACGGTCTCAGAATTACACAATTATGGTCCCATTTGGAAGCTTGTGAGTTACCATTCGAATGATCAGAAAATTGTTGAAATTCGACCACTGAAGAGAGAGTTATGAACATTACTATTGGACAAGGAGATGAATGAAAAAATCAGGACTGGCGACTGCGATCCCACTTATGGAGGCACAAATGGTCTCGGAATATGACGATTCAAGTCAGGAATGAAAGAGCACAGAGTCCCTTTCAGAAGACTAAAAATTGACCCAATCTGACATTAAACGAGGGATTTATGAGCATCTCCGTTGGATCGCTCGCTTTGAAAAGATTAACAATCCAAATTGCAAGATGATGATCGAAGAGTTCCTACGTGCTTTTAGGATATCAAACGGTGTCAGAATTAGCCAATTTTGATCCCATTAGGAGGCTCGTCGAGAAACCATTCCAATGAGCACAAAATATTGTAAATTCAACCACTGAAGAGTGAGTTATGATGGTTACTATTGGTAAAGGAGATGAAGGTAAAATTCAGGACAGACGACTGCAATCCCACTTACGGATGCGCAAATGGTCTCGGAATACGACGATTCAAGTCAGGAATGAAAGACCACTAAACTACCTTTTACATGACAAAAAATTGAACCAATCCGACATCAAATGAGGGAGTTATGAGCACCTCCATTGGATCCGCGATTTGAAAAGATTAACATTCCAAATTGTAAAATGATGATCGAATAGCTCCAACATGCTTTTGGGATATCGAACGGTCTCAGAATTAGACAATTATGGTCCCACTAGGAAGCTTGCCAAGTGACCATTCCAATGAGTTCAAATTAGTCTAAATTCGACCACTGAAGAGAGAGTGATGAAGTTTACTATTGGACAAGGAGATGAAGGAAAAATTCAGGACCCACGACGGCAATCTCACCTACGGATGCGCAAATGGTCTCAGAATATGATGATTTAAGTCAGGAATGAAAGAGCACTAAAGTACCTTTTAGATGAACAAAAATCGACCCAATCTAACATCCAATGAGGGAGTAATGAGCTTATCCATTAGATTGCGTGATTTGGAAAGATTCACCATCCAAATTGCAAAATGACGATTGATGATTTCCAACGTGCTTTTGGGATATCGAACGGTCTAAGAATTAGCCAATTTGGATCCCATAAGGAAGCTTGTCGAGTTACCTTTCCAATAAGCTTAAAATAGTCTAAATTGGACCACTGAAGAGAGAGTTATGAAGGTTACTATTGGATAAGGAGAGGAAGGAAAAATTTAGGACTGACGACTGCGATCCCACTTACGGATGCGCAAATGTATCGGAATACGACGATAAAGGTCAGGAATGAAAGAGCACTAATGTGCCTTTTGGATGACCAAAAGTTAACCCAATTTGACATCAAAAGAAGGAGTTTTGAGCAACTCCATTGGATCGCGCGATTTGGAAATAGTAATAATCCAAATTGCAAAATGACGATAGAAGAGTTTGAACGTGCTTTTGGGATATCGAACGGTCTCAGAATTAGCCAATTCTGTTTCCATTAGGAAGTTTGTAGAGTTACCATTCCAATGAGCTCAATATAGTCTAAATTTGACCACTGAAGAGAGAGTTATGAAGGTTACTATTGGACAAGGAGATGAAGGAAAAATTTGGGACCGACGACTGCGATCCCACCTACGGATGCGTAAAAGGTCTCGAAATACGATGATTCAAGTAAGGAATGAAAGAGCACTAAAGTAGCTTTCAGATGACCAAAAATCAACCCAATCTGACATCAAATGAGGGAGTTATGAGCATCTCCACTGGATTGCGCCATTCGGAAAGATTAATAATCCAAATTGTAAAATGACGATCGAAGAGTTCCAACATTCTTTAGGGATATCGAACGGGCTCAATAGGAAGCTTGTCGAGTTACCATTCCACTGAGCTTAAAATAGTGTGAATTCGACCACTGAATAAGAGAGTTATGAGGGTTACTATTAGACAAGGAGATGAATAAAAAATTCAAGACGGAAGACTAGGATCCCACCTTCAGATGCACAAATGGTCTCGAAATATGACGACTCAAGTCAAGAATGAAGGAACACTAAAGTACCTTTTCGATAACCAAAAATCTACCCAATCCGACATCAAACGACGGTGTTATGAGCATCTCTATTGGATCATGCGATTTGCAAAGATTAACAATCCAAATTGCAAAATGACAATTGAAGAGTTCCAACATGCTTTTGGGATATCGAATAGTCTCAGAATTAGACAATTTTGGTCCCATTAGGAAGCTTGTCGAGTTACCATTCCAATGAGCTCAAAATAGTCTAAATTTGACCACTGAAGAGAGAGTTACGAAGGTTACTATTAGGCAAGGAGATGAAGGAAGAATTCAGGACGGATGACTACGATCCCATATATGGATGCGTAAATTGTATCGAAATACGACGATTCAAGTCAGGAATGAAAGAGCACTAAAGTACCTTCCAGATGACTAAAAATTGACCCAATCTGACATTAAACGAGGGAGTTATGAGCATCTCAGTTGGATCTCACGATTTGGAAAGATTAACAATCCAAATTGCATGATGACGATCGAAGAGTTCCGACATGCTTTTGGGATATCGAACGGTCTCAGAATTAGCCAATTCTGGTCTTATTAGGAAGCTTGTCGAGTTACCATTCCAATGAGCTCAAAATATTGTAAATTCAACCACTTAGGAGAGAGTTATGAAGGTTAGTATTGGTCCAGGAGATGAAGGAAAAATTCAGGACCGATGACTGCTATCCCACCTACGGACGTGCAAATGGTCTCAGAATACGACGATTCAAGTCAAGAATGAAAGAGCACCTAAGTACCTTTTAGACGACCAAAAATTGATCCAATCCGACATCAAATGAGGGAGTTATGAGCAACTTCATTGGATCATGCGATTTGGAAAGATTAATAATCCAAATTGTAAAATAACGATCGAAGAGCTCCAACGTGCTTTTGGGATATCGAACGGTCTCAGAATTAGCCAATTCTTGTCCCATTAGGAAGCTTGTCGAGTTACTATTCAATTGAGCTCAAAATTGTTTAAATTCGACCACTAAAGAGAGAGTTATGAAGGTAACTATTGGACAAGGAGATGAAGGAAAAATTTAGGACCCACGACTGCAATCCCACCTATGGATGAACAAATGGTCTCAGAATACGACGATTCAAGTCAGGAATGAAAGAGCACTAAAGTAGCTTTCAGATAACCAAAAATTAACCCAATCTGACATCAAGTGCTGGAGTATTGAGCTTCTCCTTTAGATCACGCGATTTGGAAAGATTCACAATCCAAATTGCAAAATGACGATCGAAGATTTCCAACGTGCTTTTGGGATATCGAACGGTCTCAGAATTAGCCAATTCTGATCAAGCTTGTTGAGTTACCATTCCAATGAGCTCAAAATAGTCTAAATTGGACAACTGAAGAGAGAGTTATGAAGGTCACTATTGGATAAGGAGATGAAGGAAAAATTTAGGACCGACGACTGCGATCCCACTTACGGATGCGCAAATGCTCTCGGAATACAACAATAAAAATCAAGAATGAAAGAGCACTAAAGTACCTTTCAGATGACCAAAAGTCGACCCAATTCGACATCAAACGAAGGAGTTATGAGCAACTCCGTTGGATCGCGCGATTTGGAAATATTAACAATCCAAATTGCAAAATGACGATAGAAGAGTTACAACATGCTTTTGGGATATCGAACGGTCTCAGAATTAGCCAATTCTGGTCCCATTAAGAAGCTTGTTGAGTTACCATTCCAATAAGCTCAAAAATTTGACCACTGAAGAGAAAGTTCTGAAGGTTATTATTGGATAAGGAGATGAAGGAAAAATTCAGGACCGACGAAAATGATCACACCTACGGATGCGCAAATGGTCTCGAAATATGACGATTCAAGTCAAGAATGAAAGAGCACTAAAGTAGCTTTCAAATGACCAAAAATCAACCCGATCCAACATCAAATGAGGGACTTATAAGCATCTCTGTTGGTTCACGCCATTCAGAAAGATTAACAATCCAAATTGCAAAATGACGATCGAAGAGTTCCAATGTGCTTTTGGGATATCGAACGAGCTCAGAATTAGCCAATTCTGGTCCCATGAGGAAGCTTGTCGAGTTACCATTCCACCGAGCTCAAAATAGTCTAAATTGGACCACTGAAGAGAGAGTTATGAGTTTACCATTGGACAAGGAGATGAAGGAAAAATTCAGGACCGACGAATGAGATCCCACTTACGAATGCGCAAATGGTATCGGAATACGATGATAAAAGTCAGGAACGAAAGAGCACTAATGTACATTTCGGATGACCAAAACTTGACCCAATTCGACATCAAACGAAGGAGTTTTGAGCAACTCGATTGGATCGCGCGATTTAGAACTAGAAACAATCCAAATTGCAAAATGACGATAGAAGAGTTCGAATGTGCTTTTGGGATATTGAACGGTCTCAGAATTAGCCAATTCTGGTCCCATTAGGAAGCTTGTCGTGTTATCATTCCAATGAGCTCAAAATAGTCTAAATTTGACCACTGAAGAGAAAGTTATGAAGGTTACTATTAGACAAGGAGATGAAGGAAAAATTCAGGACCGACGACTGTGATACGAGCTACAGATGCGCAAATGGTCTTGGAATTCGACGATTCTAGTCAAGAAAGAAAGAGCACTAAAGTAGCTTTCAGATGACTAAAAATCAACCCAATCCGACATCAAATGAGGGAGTTATGAGCATCTTCATTGGATTGTGCGATTTGGAAAGATTAACAATCCAAATTGCAAAATGACATCGAAGAGTTCCAACAGGCTTTTGGGATATCGAACGGTCTCAAAATTAGACAATTCTGGTTCCATTTGGAAGCTTGTCGAGTTACCATTTGAATGAGCACAAAATTGTCGAAATTCGACCACTAAAGAGAGAGTTATGAACATTACTATTGGATAAGGAGATGAAGGAAAAATTCAGGACTGACGACTATGATCCCACTTACGGAGGCGCAAATGTTCTCGGAATATGACGATTCAAGTCAGGAATGAAAGATCACAAAGTCCCTTTTAGAAGACTAAAAATCGACCCAATCGGACATTAAACGAGGGAGTTATGAGCATCTCCGTTGGATCATTCGCTTTGGAAAGATTAATAATCCAAATTGCAAGATGACGATTAAAGAGTTCCAACGTGCTTTTGGGATATCGAACGGTCTCAAAATTAGACAATTCTGGTTCCATTTGGAAGCTTGTCGAGTTACCATTTGAATGAGCACAAAATTGTCGAAATTCGACCACTAAAGAGAGAGTTATGAACATTACTATTGGATAAGGAGATGAAGGAAAAATTCAGGACTGACGACTATGATCCCACTTACGGAGGCGCAAATGTTCTCGGAATATGACGATTCAAGTCAGGAATGAAAGATCACAAAGTCCCTTTTAGAAGACTAAAAATCGACCCAATCGGACATTAAACGAGGGAGTTATGAGCATCTCCGTTGGATCATTCGCTTTGGAAAGATTAATAATCCAAATTGCAAGATGACGATTAAAGAGTTCCAACGTGCTTTTGGGATATCAAACGGTCTCAGAATTAGCCAATTCTGGTCCCATTAGGAAGCTTGTCGAGAAACCATTCCAGTGAGCTCAAAATACTGTAAATTCGACCACTGAAGAGTGAGTTATGAAGGTTACAATTAGTGAAGGAGATGAAGGAAAAATTCAGGACAAATGACTGCGATCCCACTTACGGATGGGCAAATGGTCTCGGAATATGACGATTCAAGTTAGGAATGAAAGAGCACTAAAGTACCATTTAGATGACCAAAAATTGAACCAATCCGACATCCAATGAAGGAGTCATGAGCACCTCCATTGGATCGCATGATTTAGAAAGATTAACAATCCAGATTGCAAAATGAAGATCGAAGAGCTCCAACGTGCTTTTGGGATATCGAACGGTCTCAGAATTAGTCAATTCTGGTCCCATTAGGAAGCTTGTCGAGATGAAATTCCAATGAGTTCAAATTACTCTAAATTCGACCACTGAAGAGAGAGTTATGAAGGTTACTATTGGATGAGGAGATGATGGAAAAATTCAGGACCCACGACGACAATCCCACCTACGGATGCGCAAATGGTCTCAAAATACAACGATTTAAGTCTGGAATGAAAGAGCACTAAAGTACCTTTCAGATGAATAAAAATTGACCCAATCTGACATCCAATGAGGGAGTAATGAGCTTATCCATTAGATCACGCTATTTGGAAAGATTTACCATCCAAATTGCAAAATGACGATCGATGATTTCCAACGTGCTTTTGGGATATCGAACGGTCTCAGAATTAGCCAATTCGGATCCCACTAGGAAGCTTGTCGAGTTACCACTCCAATGAGCTCACAATAGTCTGAATTGGACCACTGAACAGAGACTTACGAAGGTTACTATTGGACAAGGAGATGAAGGAAAAATTTAGGACCGACGAATGCGATCCCACTTACGGATGGGCAAATGGTATCGGAATACGACATTAAAAGTTAGGAATAAAAGAGCACTAATGTACCTTTCGGATGACCAAGAGTCGACCCAATTCGACATCAAACGAAAGAGTTTTGAGCAACTCCGTTGGATCGTGTGATTTGGAAATACTAACAATCCAAATTACAAAATGACGATAGAAGAGTTCCAATGTGCTTTTAGGATATCGAACGGTCTCAGAATTAGCCAATTCTGGTCCCATTAGGAAGCTTGTCCTGTTACCATTCCAATGAGTTCAAAATAGTCTAAATTCGACCACTAAATAGAGAGTTATGAAGGTTACTATTGGACAAGGAGATGAAGGAAAAATTCAGGACTGACAACTGGGATCCCACCTTCGGATGCCTAAATGGTCTAGGAATACGATGATTCAAGTCAGGAATGAAAGAGCACTAAAGTAGCTTTCAGATGACGAAAAATCAACCCGATCCGACATCAAATGAGGGCGTTATGAGCATCTCCGCTAGATTGCACCATTCAGAAAGATTAACAATCCAAATTGCGAAATGACGATCGAAGAGTTCCAATGTTCTTTAAGGATATCGAATGTGCTCAATAGGAAGCTTGTCGAGTTACCATTCCACTGAGCTCAAAATAGTGTGAATTCGACCACTGAATAGAGAGTTATGAGGGTTACTATTGGACAAGTAGATGAAGGAAAAATTCCAGACCGACGACTAGGATCCCACCTTCGGATGTGCAAATGGTCTCGAAATACGACGATTCAAGTCAGGAATGAAAGAACACTAAACCACCTTTCAGATAACCAAAAATCAAGCCAATCCGACATCAAACGACGGTGTTATGAGCATCTCTGTTTGATCATGCGATTTGGAAAGATTAATGATCCAAATTGTAAAATAACAATCGAAGAGTTCCAACGTGCTTTTGGGATATGGAACAGTCTCAGAATTAGACAATTCTGGTCCCATTAGGAAGCTTGTCGAGTTACCATTCCAATGAGCTCAAAATTGTCTAAATTTAACCACTGAAGAGAGAGTTACGAAGGTTACTATTAGACAAGGAGATGAAGGAAAAATTTAGGACGGATGACTGCGATCCCACTTACGGATGTGCAAATTGTTTTGGAATATGACGATGCAAGTCAGGAATGAAAGAGCACTAAAGTACCTTCCAGATGACTAAAAATTGACCCAATCCGACATTAAACGAGGGAGTTATGAGCATCTCTATTGGATCAAATGATTTGGAAAGATTAACAATCCAAATTGCATGATGACGATCAAAGAGTTCCAACGTGCTTTTGGGATATCGAACGGTCTCAGAATTAGCCAATTCTGGTCCCATTAGGAAGCTTGTTGAGTTACCATTCCAATGAGCTCAACATATTGTAAATTCAACCACTAAAGAGAGAGTTATGAAGGTTACTATTGGTCAAGGAGATGAAGGAAAAATTTTGGACCGATGACTACGATCCCACCTACGGATGTGCAAATGGCCTTGGAATATGACGATTCAATCAGGAATGAAAGATCACCTAAGTACCTTTTAGATGACCAAAAATTGACCTAATCCGACATCAAATGAGGGAGTTATGAGCAACTTAATTGGTTCATGCGATTTGGAAAGATCAATCCAAATTGCAAAATAACGATCGAAGAGCTCCAATGTGCTTTTGAGATATCAAACGGTCTCAGAATTAGCCAATTCTTATCCCATTAGGAAGCTTGTCGAGTTACCATTCCATTGAGCTCAAAATAGTTTAAATTCGACCACTAAAGAGAGAGTTATGAAGGTTACTATTGGACAAGGAGATGAAGGAAAAATTCAGGACCCACGACTGCCATCCCACCTTTGGATGCGCAAATGGTCTCAGAATACGACGATTCAAGTCAGGAATGAAAGAGCACTAAAGTACCTTTCGAATGATCAAAAATCGAGCCAATCTGACATCAGGTGCTGGAGTATTGAGCTTCTCCTTTAGATCACGCGATTTGGAAAGATTCATAATCTAAATTGCAAAATCACGATCGAAGATTTCCAACGTGCTTTTGGGATATCGAACGGTCTCAGAATTAGCCAATTCTGATCCCATTAGGAAGCTTGTCGAGTTACCATTCCAAGGAGCTCAAAATAGTCTCAATTGGATAACTAAAGAGAGAGTTATGAAGGTCACTATTGGACAAGGAGCTGAAGTAAAAATTTAGGACCAACGACTGCGATCCCACTTACGGATGCGCAAATGGTATCAGAATATGACGATAAAAGTTAGGAAAGAAAGAGCACTAATGTACCTTTTGGATGACCAAAATTTAACCTAATTCGACATCAAACGAAGTAGTTTTGAGCAACTCCGTTGGATCACGTGATTTGAAAATAGAAACAATCCAAATTGCAAAATGACGATAGAACAGTTCCAACCTGCTTTTGGGATATTGAACGGTCTCAGAATTAGCCAATTCTTGTCCCATTAGGAAGCTTGTCATGTTACCATTCCAATGAGCTCAAAATAGTCTAAATTTGATCACTGAAGAGAGAGTTATGAAGGTTAGTATTAGACAAGGAGATGAAGGAAAAATTTAGGACCGACGATTGCGATACCACCTACGGATGCGCAAATGGTCTCGGAATACAATGATTCAAGTCAGGAATGAAAGAGCACTAAAGTAGCTTTCTGATGACCAAAAATCAACCCAATTCGACATCAAATGAGGGAGTTATGAGCATCTCTGTTGGATCATACGATTTGGAAAGATTAATAATCCAAATTGCAAAATGACGATCGAAGAGTTCCAACAAGCTTTTGGGATATCGAACAGTCTCAGAATTAGACAATTCGGGTCCCATTTGGAAGCTTGTCGAGTTACCATTCGAATGAGCACAAAATTGTGAAAATTCGACCATTAAAGAGAGAGTTATGAACATTACTATTGGATAAGGAGATGAAGGAAAAATTCAGGACCGACGACTGCTATCCGACCTACGGATGTGCAAATGGTCTCGGAATGCGATGATTCAAGTCAGGAATGAAAGAGCACTAAAGTACCTTTTAGATGACCAAAAATTTACCCAATCTGACATCAAATAAGGGAGTTTTGAGCATCTCCATTAGATCACGCAATTTGGAAAGATTAACAATCCAAATTGCAAAATGATGATTGAAGAGTTCCAACATGCTTTTGGAATATCGAATGGTCTCAGAATTAGCCAATTTTGGTCCCATTAGGAAGCTTGTCGAGAAACCATTCCAATGAGCTCAAAATACTATAAATTCGACCACTGAAGAGTGAGTTATGAAGGTTACTATTGCTCAAGGAGATGATGGAAAAATTCAGGACAGACGACTGCGATCCCACTTATGGATGCACAAACGGCCTCAGAATACGACGATTCAAGTCAAGAATGAAAGAGCACTAAAGTACCTTTTCGATGACCAAAAATTGAACCAATCCGACATCAAATGAGGGAGTTATGAGCACCTCTATTGGATCGCACGATTTGGAAAGATTAATAATCCAAATTGCAAAATGACGATCGAAGAGCTCCAACGTGCTTTTGGGATATCGAATGGTCTCAGAATTAGACAATTCTGGTCTCATTAGCAAGCTTGTCTAGTTACCATTCCAATGAGTTCAAATTAGTCTAAATTCAACCACTGAAGAGAGAGTTATGAAGGAAACTGTTGGACAAGGAGACAAAGGAAAAATTCAGGACCCACGACGACAATTGCACCTACGGATGCGCAAATGGTCTCAGAATGCGATGATTTAAGTCAGGAACAAAAGAGCACTAAAGTACCTTTCAGATGAATAAAAATTGACCCAATCTGACTTCCAATGAGGGAGTAATGAGCTTTTCTATTAGATCGCGCGATTTAGAAAGATTCACCATCCAAATTGCAAAATGAAGATCGATGATTTACAACGTACTTTTGGGATATCGAACGGTCTTAGAATTAGCCAATTCGGATCTCATTAGGAAGCTTGTCGAGTTACCATTCCAATGAGTTCAAAATAGTTTAAATTGGACCACTGAAGAGAGATTTATAAAGGTTACTATTGGACAAGGAGATGAAGGAAAAATTCAGGACTGACGACTGTGATCCCTCTTGCGGATGCGCAACTGGCATCGGAAGACGACGATAAAAGTCAGGAATGAAAGAGCACTAATGTACCTTTCGGATGACCAAAAGTCGACCCAATTCGACATCAAACGAAGGAGTTTTGAGCAACGCCGTTGGATCTCACAATTTGGAAATAGTAATAATCTAAATTGTAAAATGACAATAGAAGAGTTCCAACGTGCTTTTGGGATATCGAATGGTCTCAGAATTAGCCAATTATGTTCCCATTAGGAAGTTTGTCGTGTTACCATTCCAATGAGCCCAAAATAGTCTAAATTTGACCACTGAAGAGAGAGTTATGAAGGTTACTATTGGACAAGGAGATGAAGGAAAAATTTGGGACCAACGACTGCGATCCCACCTACGGATGCGTAAATGGTCTCGAAATACGACGATTCAAGTAAGGAATGAAAGAGCACAAAAGTAGCTTTCAGATTACCAAAAATCAACCCAATCCAACATCAAATAAGGGATTTATGAGCATCTCCGTTATATCACGCCATTTGGAAAGATTAACAATCCAAATTGCAAAATGACGATTAAAGAGTTACAAATGCTTTTGGGATATCGAACGGGCTCAGAATTAGCCAATTCTAGACTGATTAGGAAGCTTGTCAAGTTACCATTCCACTGAGCTCAAAATAGTGTAAATTTGACCACTAAATAGAGAGTTATGAAGGTTATTATTGGACAAGGAGATGAAGGAAAAATTTAGGACCGACAACTAGTATCCCTCCTTCGGATGCGTAAATAATCTCGTAATACGACGATTCAAGTCAGGAATGAAAGAGCACTAAAGTAGCTTTCAGATGACCAAAAATCAACCCGATCCGAAATCAAATGAGGGAGTTATGAGCATCTTCGATAGATCGTGCCATTCAGAAAGATCAACAATCCAAATTACAAAATGACGATCGAAGAGGTCCAACGTTCTTTAGGGATATCAAACGGGCTCAATAGGAAGTTTGTCGAGTTACCATTCCGCTGAGCTCAAAATAGTGTGAATTCGACAACAGAATAAAGAGTTATGAGGGTTACTATTGGACAAGGAGATGAATCAAAAGTCAAGACCGACGACTAGGATCCCACCTTTGGATGTGCAAATGGTCTCAAAATACGACGATTCAAATTAGGAATGAAAGAACATTAAAGTACCTTTCAGATAACCAAAAATCAAGCCAATCTGACATCAAATGACGGTGTTATGAGCATCTCTGTTGGATTATGTGATTTGGAAAGATTAATAATCCAAATTGTAAAATGACAAACGAAGAGTTCCAACGTGCTTTTGGGATATCGAACAGTCTCAAAATTAGACAATTCTAGTCCAATTAGGAAGCTTGTCGAGTTACCATTCCAATGAGCTCAAAATTGTCTAAATTTGACCATTGAAGAGAGAGTTACGAAGGTTACTATTGGACAAGGAGATGAAGGAAAAATTCAGGACCGATGATTGCGATCCCACTTACGGATGCGCAAATGGTATTAGAATACGACGATTCAATTCAGGAATGAAAGAGCGCTAAAGTACCTTCCAGATGACTAAAAATTGACCCAATCCGACATTAAATGAGGGAGTTAAGAGCATCTATGTTGGATCACACAATTTGGAAAGATTAACAATCCAAATTGCATGATGACGATTAAAGAGTTCCAACGTGCTTTTGGGATATCGAACGGTCTCAGAATTAGCTAATTCTGGTCCCATTAGGAAGCTTGTCGAGTTACCATTCCAATGAGCTCAAAATATTGTAAATTCAACCACTGGAGAGAGAGTTATGAAGGTTACTATTGGTCAAGCAGATGAATAAAAAATTCAGGACTGACAACTGCGATCCCACCTATGGATGTGCAAATGGTCTTAGAATACAATGATTCAAGTCAGGAATGAAAGAGCACCTACGTACCTTTTAGATGACCAAAAATTGGCCCAATCTGACATCAAATGAGGGAGTTATGACCAACTTCATTAGATCAGGCGATTTGGAAAGATTAACATTCCAAAATGCAAAATAACAATCGAAGAGCTCCAACGTGCTTTTGGGATATCGAACGATCTCAGAATTAGCCAATTCTCGTCTCATTAGGAAGCTTGTCGAGTTACGATTCCATTGAGCTCAAAATAGTTTAAATTCGACCACTGAAGAGAGAGTTATGAAGGTTACTATTGGACATGGAGATGAAGGAAAAATTCAGGACCCACGACTGCAATCCCACCTATGGATGCTCAAATGGTCTTATAATATGATGATTCAAGTCAGGAATGAAAGAGCACTAAAGTACCTTTCAGATGACCAAAAATCGACCCAATCTGACATCAAGTACGGGAGTATATCATGCGATTTGGAAAGATTCACAATCCAAATTGCAAAAAGACGATCGAAGATATCCAACTTGCTTTTAGGATATCGAACGATCTCAGAATTAGCCAATTCTGATCCCATTAGGAAGCTTGTCGAGTTACCATTCCAATGAGCTCAAAATAGTCTAAAATGGACAACTGAGGAGAGAGTTATGAAGGTCACTATTGGACAAGGAGATGAAGGAAAAATTTAGGACCGACGACTGCGATCCCACTTACGGATGCGCAAATGGTCTCGGAATACGACGATAAAAAATAAGAATGAAAGAGCACTAAAGCACCTTCTAGATGACCAAAAATTGATGCAATTGTACATCAAACGAAGGAGTTATGAGCAATTCCGTTGGATCGCGTGATTTAGAAATATTAACAATCCAAATTGTAAAATGACGATAGAAGAGTTCCACCGTGCTTTTGGGATATCAAACAGTCTCAGAATTAGACAATTTTGGTCCCATTAGGAAGCTTGTCGAGTTACCATTCCAATGAGCTCAAAATAGTCTAAATTCGACCACTGAAGAGAGAGTTACGAAGGTTACTATTGGACAAGGCGATGAAGGAAAAATTCAGGACCGAATACTGTAATCCCACTTACGGATGCGCAAATGGTATCGGAATACGACGATTTAAGTCAGGAATGAAAGAGCACTAAAGTAGCTTCCAATGACTAAAAATCGACCCAATTTGACATTAAACGCGGGAGTTATGAGCATCTCTGTTGGATCGCACGATTTGAAAAGATTTACAATCCAAATTGCATGATGACGATCGAAGAGTTCCGACGTGCTTTTAGGATATCAAACGGTCTCAGAATTAGCCAATTCTGGCCCCATTAGGATGCTTGTCGAGTTACCATTCCAATGAGCTCAAAATATTGTAAATTCGACCACTGAAGGGAGAGTTATGAAGGTTACTATTAGTCAAGGAGATGAAGGAAAAATTCAGGACCGACGATTGTGATCCCACCTATGGATGCGCAAATGGTCTCGAAATACGACGATTCAAGTCAAGAATTAAAGTGCACTAAAGTACCTTTCAGATGACCAAACATCTAGCCACTTTGACATCAAATGAGGGAGTTATGAGCATTGTTGAGGCATAAAAATATTCCATTGCAGTGGTCAAAGAATTCCATGGTGCAGATCTTGTCTAGGGTTATGCACTTCGTATTTTGGTAAAAATCAGCTTCAGGGGTATTTTGGTAAAAATCTATGCCCGGGAGTATTTTAGGTATTTTGGTAAAAATCCATGTACAGGGGTATTTTAGGTATTTTGGTAAAAAATTAGCTTTGGGGGTATTTTAGTGAAAATCACGCCTGGGGGTAGTTTAGGTATTTTGGTAAAAATTCATGTCCGGGGGGTAGTTTAGGTATTTTGGTGAAAATCAATCTCTGGGGGTAGTTTAGGTATTTTGGTAAAATTCCATGTCTAAGGGTAGTTTAGGTATTTTTGTAAAAGGGATTGAAAAGGGTAGTTTAGTAAAAATGGGTGCATAGGTGTGGTTTTAAGGGAGAGAGGTTGTACACCACCATTTAAGAGGGAGCTTGGTGGACACCATGGTTTAAGAAAAGAAGATGTCCATATGTAAAGGGATAAGTGGTGGTGATCACCACTTTGTAAGAGTAGTGGGGCCTATAAATACCCTTCCCCTGCTTCAGTTGAAGGGTTGGATCATTTTAGTGGGCCAGGAAATGAAGAAAAAGAAGAGAGGAAGAGCGAGAAGTCACTGTTGCGTGACCCATGCAATGGAAGTCACTGTTGCGTGACCCGGGCAATGAAAACTGCAATTCTACCGCCCGCGCAACAGAAGCGGGAATTCGTCTAAGTGATGATTCCTACAAGCCATATAGTAACGTTATACTATCTGAGGGAAGAATTTCGTTGCACGAACCACGCAACTCACCGGACTTTTAGTCGGGCGTAAACAGAGGATTCCATTGCCTTTCACTGTGTTGTTAATGATGCATAGTATAGCTATCTTTTGAGGAATCCACACCATTCACTGGATTCCTCTCAAGATTTTAACCATGAATGGTGAACTTTGATCATCCGGTGATGTGGCCTATGAGATAATCAAACTGAAACAGTAGCCAAACGGTCTCTTTGTGATCGATGTAACAATCATAAGGAAGATGGCCATGAAAGCTCAACATGGTTTTGATGGGTTTTCCCCCCTCTACCTGATGAACGGTTCAGATCCATCTTTCACTACATGATGGTGGCCCACAGCAAAAAGACGGAACAACTGTTTTGCAACAGAGTCGGCGTACGTCGACTCTGTGAGGTTTGGTGGTTCATTTACTGAAGTTGTTTGGAGTTTTTGAGTTTGAGAAGAAGACATCGGTCAGCAGGCACTGACCGACTTTGGGAAATCTCATGCATGGCTTGTGCAATACATGATGTACATGCGACGTGTATGTGGGCTTCAGCATGATGTTCGTGAGGAATCTGCTCCGCCTATCCGCATTGTCAGCTTATTTAACATGTTAAGACCGAGTTTAAAGCATATCCAGATATCAGGCGGGCCCCAAATCAGGATTTCAGGGGTTAATCTATTTTTGGCCATTTCCATTGAGATCTAGGCGCTGAAATTTGATGTGTACGGCTAGTTTGTGGTCCCAAGGCCACGTGTAAAGTTTCAAGCTGATCAGATGGTGGTAACCCTGTAATTTTACACTCTGGGCAAGTTCTCAAGCCTGTTTAACAAAACCCCTTCCCATTTCAAGGAGGGTTCAAGGAACAATGACTAGAAGGATGCTCAGGACTGATTTTAAGCCTAAGACTGGTTGATCAGATGACATTCCTCTTAAGTACTAGGAGATGACTGAAACAAGCATCGGAATGCTGCCGAAATTTTTATCGGACTGTCTTCTCTTTCATCATTAAATTGCATTAATTGTACTTTGTTTTTAAAATTAAGGGAATCCGAGGATGTAAATGAACTCAGATAAATGTGATCATTGTTCTCCCGTTCTTTCTTAGTTACCATTGAATAAATCCCCCAAATCAAAAGTATTAGTTTTCTTGTCGAAACAAGCACCTCCATTGGATTACGCGATTTGGAAAGATTCACAATCCAAATTGTAAAATGACGATCGAAGAGCTCCAATGTGCTTTTGGGATATCGAACGGTCTCATAATTGGCCAATTCGGATCTCATTAAGAAAATTGTCGAGTTACCATTCCAATGAGCTCAAAATAGTCTAAATTGGACCACTGAAGAAAGAGGTATGAAGGTTACTATTGGACAAGGAGATGAAGGAAAAATTCAGGACCGACAACTACGATCCCACTTATGGATACACAAATGGTCTCAAAATACGATAATTAAAGTTAGGAATGAAAGAGCACTGAAGTACCTTTCAGACGACTAAAAGTTGACCCAATTCGACATCAAACGAGGGAGTTATGAGCAACTTCGTTGGATCGCGGGATTTGGAAATATTAACAATCCAAATTGTAAAATGATGATAGAAGATATCCAACGTGCTTTTGGGATTCAAACGGTCTCAGAATTAGCCAATCCTGGTCCCATTAGGAAGCTTGTCCAGGTACCATTCCAATGAGCTCAAAATAGTATAAATTTGACCACTGAAGAGAGAGTTATGAAGGTTACTATTAGACAATGAGATAAAGGAAAAATTCAGGACCGACGACTGCGATCCCACCTATTGATGGACAAATGGTCTCGAAATACGACGATACAAGTCAGGAATGAAAGAGCACAAAAGTAGCTTTCAGATGACCAAAAATCAACCCAGTCCGACATCAAATGAGGGAGTTATGAGCATTTCCATTGGATCGTGCCATATGGAAAGATTAATAATCCAAATTGCAAAATGACGATCAAAGAGTTCCAACATGCTTTTGGGATATTGAACGGGCTCAGAATTAGCCAATTCTGGTCTCATTATGAAGCTTGTCGAGTTACTATTCTATTGAGCTCAAAATAGTGTAAATTCAACCACTGAAGAGAGAGTTATGAAGGTTACTATTGGACAAGGAGATGAAGGAAAAATTCCAAACTGACGACCGCAATTCCACCTACGGATGCGCAAATGGTCTCGGAATTTGACGATTCAATTTAGAAATGAAAGAGCACTGAAGTACCTTTCAGATGACTAAAAATCGACCCAATCCGACATCAAATGAGGGAGTAATGAGCTTCTCCTTTAGACCGCGCAATTTGTAAAGATTCACAATCCAAATTGCAAAATGACGATGAAAGATTTCCAACGTGCTGTTGGGATATTGAACGGTCTCAGAATTAGCCAATTCTGATCTCAATAGGAAGCTGGTTGAGTTACCTTTCCAATGAGCTCAAAATAGTCTACATTGGACCAGTGAAGAGAGAGTTATGAAGGTTACTATTGGACAAGGAGATGAAGGAAAAATTCAGGACCGACGACTGCGATCCAATTACGGATGCACAAATGGTCTCGAAATACGACGATTCAAGTCAAGAATGAAAGAGCACTAAAGTAGCTTTCAGATGACCAAAAATTAACCCAATCCGACATCAAATGATAGAGTTATTCGCATCTCTGTTAGATCGTGCGATTTAGAAAGGATTGCAATCCAAATTGCAAAATGACAATAAAAGAGTTGCAACATGCTTTTGGGGTATCGAACGGTCTCAGAATTAGACAATTATGGTCCCATTAGGAAGCTTGTCGAGTTACCATTCCAATGAGCTCAAAATAGTCTAAGTTCGACCACTGAAGAGAGAGTTCTGAAAGTTACTATTAGACAAGGAGATGAAGGAAAAATTCAGGACTGACGATTGCGATCCGACTTACGGATGCATAAATGTTCTTGAAATATGACGATTCAAGTCAGGAATGAAAGAGCACTAAAGTAACTTTCAGATGACTAAAAATAGACCCAATCCAACATCGAATGAGGGAGTTATGAGTATCTCTGTTGGATCACGTGATTTTGAAAGAATAATAACCCAAATTGCAAGATGACAATCTCAGAATTAGCTAATTCTGGTCCCATTAGGAAGCTTGTTGAGTTAACATTCCAATGAGCTCAAAGTATTGTAAATTCGACCACTGAAGAGAGAGTTATGACAGTTACTATTGGATAAGGAGATGAAGAAAAAATTCAGGAACGACGACTGTAATCCCACCTACGGATGTGCAAATGGTCTCGGAACACGACGACTCAAGTCACGAATGAAAGAGCACTAAAGTACCTCTTAGATGACCAAAAATAGACCCAATCTGACATCAAATGAAGGAGTAATGAGCTTCTTCATTAGATCGGGTGATTTGGAAAGATTCACAATCCCAATTGCAAAATGATGATCGAAGATTTCCAACATGCTTTTAGGATATCGATTGGTCTCAGAATTAGCCAATTCTGATCCCATTAGGAAGCTTGCCGAGTTACCATTCTAATGAGCTCAAAATAGTCTAAATTAGACCACTGAAGAGAGAGAGAGTTATGAAGGTTACTATTGGACAAGGAGATGAAGGAAAAATTCAGGACCAGCGACTGCGATCCCACTTACGGATGCGCAAATGGTCTCAAAATATGACGATTAAAGTCAGGAATGAAAGAGAACTAAAGTACCTTTCAGACGACTAAAAGTTGACCCAATACGACATCAAACGAGGGATTTATGAGCAACTCCGTTTGATCACGCCATTTGGAAAGATTAACAATCCAAATTGCAAAATGACGATCGAAGAGTTCCAACATGCTTTGGGGATATTGAACAGTCTCAGAATTAGCCAATTCTGGTCCCATTAGGAAGCTTGTCGAGTTAACATTCCAATGAGCTCAAAATATAGTAAATTCGACCACTGAAGAGAGAGTTAAGAAGGTTACTATTGGATAAGGAGATGAAGAAAAAATTCAGGACCGACAACTGCAATCCCACCTACGGATGTGCAAATAGTCTCGGAACACGATGATTCAAGTCAGGAATGAAAGAGCACTAAAGTACCTTTTAGATGACCAAAAATCAACCCAATTTGACATCAAATGAGGGAGTTATTAGTAACTCCATTGGATCACGCCATTTTGGAAAGATTAACAATCCAAATTGCAAAATGATGATCGAAGAGTTCCAACGTGCTTTTGGGATATCGAACGGTCTAAGAATTGGCCAATTCTGGTCCCATTAGGAAGCTTGTCGAGTTACCATTCCAATGAGCTCAAAATAGTCTAAATTCGACCACTGAAGAGAGAGTAATGAAGGTTACTATTGGACTTGGAGTTGAAGAAAAAATTCAGGACCGACGACTGCGATCCCACATATGGATGCATAAATGTTCTCGAAATACAACGATTCAAGTCTGGAATGAAAGAGCACTAAAGTAGCTTTCAGATGACTAAAAATAGATCCAATCCAACATCAAATGAGGGAGTTATGAGCATCTCCATTGGATCGCACCATTTGGGACGATGAACAATCCAAATTGTAAAATGACGATCGAAGAGTTCCAACGTGCTTTTGGGATATCGAACAGTCTCGGAATTGGCCAATGCTGGTCCCATTAGGAAGTTTGTCGAGGAACAATTCCAATGAGCTCAAAATAGTCTAAATTGGACCACTAAAGAGAGAGTTATGAAGGTTACAATTGGACAAGGAGATGAAGGAAAAATTCAGGACCGATGACTGCGATCCCACTTACGGAAGCGCAAATGGTCTCGAAATACGATGATTCAAGTCAGGAATGAAAGAGCACTAAAGTAGCTTTTAGATGACCAAAAATCAACCCAATCCGACATCAAATGAGGGAGTTATGAGCATCTCCGTTGGATCACGCGATTTGGAAAGATTAACAATCCAAATTGCAAAATGACAATCGAAGAGTTCCAACGTGCTTTTGGGATATCGAACGGTCTCAGAATTAGCCAATTCTGGTCCCATTAGGAAGCTTGTCGACTTACCATTCCAATGAGCTCAAAATAGTCTAATTCCAACCCCTGAAGAGAGAGTTACGAAGGTTACTATTGGACAAGGAGATGAAGGAAATATTCAGGACCAACGACTGCGATCCCACCTACAGATGTGCAAATGGTCTGGAAATACGACGATTCAATTCAGGAATGAAAGTTCACTAAAGTACCTTTCAGATGACTAAAAGTTGACCCAATTCGACATCAAACGAGGGATTTATGAGCAACTCCATTTGATCACGCCATTTGGAAAGATTAACAATCCAAATTGTACAATGACGATCGAAGAGTTCCAACATGCTTTTGGGATATTGAACAGTCTTAGAATTAGCCAATTCTGGTCCCATTAGGAAGCTTGTCGAGTTAACATTCCAATGAGCTCAAAATATTCTAAATTTGTCCACTGAAGGGAGAGTTATGAAGGTTGCTATTGGACAAGGAGATAAAGGAAGAATTCAGGACCGATGACTGCGATCCCACCGACGGATGTGCAAATGGTCACGAAATAGGACGATTCAAGTCAGGAATGATAGAACACTAAAGTAGCTTTCAGATGACCAAAAATCAACCCAATCCGACATCACATGAGGTAGTTATGAGCATCTCCGTTGGATCGCGCCATTTGGAAAGATAAACAATCCAAATTGCAAAATGACAATCGAAGAGTTCCAAAGTGCTTTTGGGATATCGAACGGTCTTAGAATTGGCCAATTCTTGTCCCATTCGGAAGCTTGTCGAGTTACCATTTCAATGAGCCCAAAATAGTCTAAATTTGACCACTGAAGAGAGAGAGTTATGAAGGTTACTATTGGACAAGGAGATGAAGGAAAAATTCAGGACCGACGACTGCGATCCCACTTACGGATGCGCAAATGGTTTCAAAATACGACGATTAAAGTCAGGAATGAAAGAGAACTAAGGTACCTTTCAGACGACAAAAAGTTGACCCAATTCGACATCAAACGAGGGATTTATGAGCAACTCCGTTTGATTGCGCCATTTGGAAAGATTAATAATCTAAATTGTAAAATGACGATCAAAGAGTTCCAACGTGCTTTTGGGATATTGAACAGTCTCAGAATTAGCCAATTCTGGTCCCATTAGGAAGCTTGTCGAGTTAACATTCCAATGAGCTCAAAATATTGTAAATTCAACCACTGAAGAGGGAGTTATGAAGGTTACTATTGGATAAGGAGATGAAGAAAAAATTAGGGACCGACAACTGCAATCCCACCTACGGATATGCAAATGGTCTTGGAACACAACGATTCAAGTCAGGAATGAAAGAGCACTAAAGTACCTTTTAGATGACAAAAAATCGACCCAATCTGACATCAAATGAGGGAGCATTGAGCTTCTTCGTTAGATCGGGTGATTTGGAAAGATTCACAATCCCAATTGCAAAATGATGATCGAAGATTTCCAACGTGCTTTTGGGATATCGATTGGTCTCAAAATTAGCCAATTCTAATCCCATTAGGAAGCTTGTCGAGTTACCATTCTAATGAGCTCAAAATAGTCTAAATTAGACCACTGAAGAGAGAGTTATGAAGGTTACTATTGGACAAGGAGATGAAGGAAAAATTCAGGACCAACGACTGCGATCCCACTTACGGATGCGCAAATGGTCTTAAAATATGACGATTAAAGTCAGGAATGAAAGAGAACTAAAGTACCTTTCAAGTGACTAAAAGTTGACCCAATACGACATCAAACGAGGGATTTATGAGCAACTCCATTTGATCGCGCCATTTAGAAAGATTAACAATCCAAATTGCAAAATGACGATCGAAGAGTTCCAACATGCTTTAGGAATATTGAACAGACTCAGAATTAGCCAATTCTGGTACCAGTAGGAAGCTTGTCGAGTTAACATTCCAATGAGCTCAAAATATTGTAAATTCGACCACTGAAGAGAGAGTTATGAAGGTTACTATTGGATAAGGAGATGAAGAAAAAATTCAGGACCAACAACTGCAATCCCACCTACGGATGTGCAAATGGTCTCGGAACACGACGATTCAAGTCAGGAATGAAAGAGCACTAAAGTACCTTTTAGATGACCAAAAATTGACCCAATTTGATATCAAACGAGGGAGTTATTAGCAACTCCTTTGGATCACGCCATTTTGGAAAGATTAACAATCCAAATTGCAAAATGATGATCGAAGAGTTCCAACGTGCTTTTGGGATATCGAACGATCTCAGAATTGGCCAATTCTGGTCCCATTAGGAAGCTTGTCGAGTTATCATTCCAATGAGCTCAAAATAGTCTAAATTTGACCACTGAAGAGAGAGTAATGAAGGTTACTATTGGACTTGGAGTTGAAGAAAAAATTCAGGACCGACGACTACGATCCCACATACGGATGCATAAATGTTCTCGAAATATGACGATTCAAGTCTGGAATGAAAGAGCACTAAAGTAGCTTTCAGATGACTAAAAATAGATCCAATCCAACATCAAATGAGGGAGTTATGAGCATCTCCGTTGGATCACGCCATTTGGGACGATGAACATTCCAAATTGTAAAATGAAGATCGAAGAGTTCCAACTCACTTTTGGGATATCGAACGGTCTCGGAATTGGCCAATGCTGGTCCCATTAGGAAGCTTGTCGAGGAACAATTCCAATGAGCTCAAAATAGTCTAAATTTGACCACTGAAGGGAGAGTTATGAAGGTTGCTATTGGACAAGGAGATGAAGGAAGAATTTAGGACCGATGACTACGATCTCACCGACGGATGTGCAAATGGTCACGAAATAGGACGATTCAAGTCAGGAATGATAGAGCACTAAAGTAGTTTTCAGATAACCAAAAATCAACCCAATCCGACATCACATGAGGTAGTTATGAGCATCTCCGTTGGATCGCGCCATTTGGAAAGATAAACAATCCAAATTGCAAAATGACAATCGAACAGTTCCAACGTGCTTTTGGGATATCGAACGGTCTTAGAATTGGCCAATTCTCATCCCATTAGGAAGCTTGTCGAGTTACCATTTCAATGATCTCAAAATAGTCTAAATTTGACCACTGAAGAGAGAGAGAGTTATGAAGGTTACTATTAGAAAAGGAGATGAAGGAAAAATTCAGGACCGACGACTGCGATCCCACTTACGGATGCGCAAATGGTTTCAAAATACGATGATTAAAGTCAGGAATGAAAGAGAACTAAAGTACCTTTCAGACGACTAAAAGTTGACCCTATTCGACATCAAACGAGGGATTTATGAGCAACTCCATTTGATCACGCCATTTGGAAAGATTAACAATCCAAATTGTAAAATGACGATCGAAGAGTTCCAACATGCTTTTGGGATATTGAACAGTCTCAGAATTAGCCAATTCTGGTCCCATTAGGAAGCTTGTCGAGTTAACATTCCAATGAGCTCAAAATATTCTAAATTTGACCACTGAAGGGAGAGTTATGAAGGTTGTTAGTCGACAAGGAGATGAAGGAAGAATTCAGGACCGATGACTGTGATCCCACCGACGGATGTGCAAATGGTCACGAAATAGGACGATTCAAGTCAGGAATGATAGAGCACTAAAGTAGCTTTCAGATGACCAAAAATCAACCCAATCCGACATCACATGAGGTAGTTATGAGCATCTCCATTGGATCGCGCCATTTGGAAAGATATACAATCCAAATTGCAAAATGACAATCGAAGAGTTCCAACGTGCTTTTGGGATATCAAACGGTCTTAGAATTGGCTAATTCTCATCCCATTAGGAAGCTTGTCGAGTTACCATTTCAATGAGCTCAAAATAGTCTAAATTTGACCACTGAAGAGAGAGAGAGTTATGAAGGTTACTATTGGACAAGGAGATGAAGGAAAAATTCAGGACCGACGACTGCGATCCCACTTACGGATGCGCAAATGGTTTCAAAATATGACGATTAAAGTCAGGAATGAAAGAGAACTAAAGTACCTTTCAGACGACAAAAAGTTGACCCAATTCGACATCAAACGAGGGATTTATGAGCAACTCCGTTTGATCGCGCCATTTGGAAAGATTAACAATCCAAATTGTAAAATGACGATCGAAGAGTTCCAACGTGCTTTTGGGATATTGAACAGTCTCAGAATTAGCCAATTCTGGTCCCATTAGGAAGCTTGTCGAGTTAACATTCCAATGAGCTTAAAATATTGTAAATTCGACCACTGAAGAGAGAGTTATGAAGGTTACTACTGAATAAGGAGATGAAGAAAAAATTCAGGACCGACAACTGCAATCCCACCTATGGATGTGCAAATGGTCTCGGAACACGACGATTCAAGTCAGGAATGAAAGAGCACTAAAGTACCTTTTAGATGACCAAAACTCGACCCAATTTGACATCAAACGAGGGAGTTATTAGCAACTCCATTGGATCACACCATTTTGGAAAGATTAACAATCCAAATTGCAAAATGATGATCGAAGAGTTCCAACGTGCTTTTGGGATATCGAACGGTCTCAGAATTGGCCAATTCTGGTCCCATTAGGAAGCTTGTCGAGTTACCATTCCAATGAGCTCAAAATAGTCTAAATTCAACCACTGAAGAGAGAGTAATGAAGGTTACTATTGGACTTGGAGTTGAAGAAAAAATTCCGGACTGACGACTGCGATCCCACATACGGATGCATAAATGTTCTCGAAATACGACGATTCAAGTCTGGAATGAAAGAGCACTAAAGTAGCTTTCAGATGACTAAAAATAGATCCAATCCAACATCAAATGAGGGAGTTATGAGCATCTCCGTTGGATCGTGCCATTTGGGATGATGAACAATCCAAATTGTAAAATGACGATCGAAGAGTTCCAACATGCTTTTGGGATATCGAACGGTCTCGGAATTGGCCAATGCTGGTCCCATTAGGAAGCTTGTCGAGGAACAATTCCAATGAGCTCAAAATAGTCTAAATTTGACCACTGAAGGGAGAGTTATGAAGGTTGCTATTGGACAAGGAGATGAAGGAAGAATTCAGGACCGATGACTGCAATCCCACCGACGGATGTGCAAATGGTCACGAAATAGGACGATTCAAGTCAGGAATGATAGAGCACTAAAGTAGCTTTCAGATGACCAAAAATCAACCCAATCCGACATCACATGAGGTAGTTATGAGCATCTCCGTTGGATCGCGTCATTTGGAAAGATAAACAATCCAAATTGCAAAATGACAATCAAAGAGTTCCAAAGTGCTTTTGGGATATCGAACGGTCTTAGAATTGGCCAATTCTCGTCCCATTAGGAAGCTTATTGAATTACCATTTCAATGAGCTCAAAATAGTCTAAATTTAACCACTGAAGAGAGAGAGTTATGAAGGTTACTATTGGACAAGGAGATGAAGGAAAAATTCAAGACCGACGACTGTGATCCCACTTATGGATGCACAAATGGTTTCAAAATACGATGATTAAAGTGAGGAATGAAAGAGAACTAAGGTACCTTTCAGACGACAAAAAGTTGACCCAATTCGACATCAAACGAGGGATTTATGAGCAACTCTGTTTAATCACGCCATTTGGAAAGATTAACAATCCAAATTGTAAAATGACGATCGAAGAGTTCCAACGTGCTTTTGGGATATTGAACAGTCTCAGAATTAGCCAATTCTGGTCCCATTAGGAAGCTTGTCGAGTTAACATTCCAATGAGCTCAAAATATTGTAAATTCGACCACTAAAGAGAGAGTTATGAAGGTTACTATTCGATAAGGAGATGAAGAAAAAATTAGGACCGACAATTGCAATCCCACCTACGGATGTGCAAATGGTCTCGGAACACAACGATTCAAGTCAGGAATGAAAGAGCACTAAAGTACCTTTTAGATGACCAAAAATCGACCCAATTTGACATCAACCGAGGGAGTTATGAGCAACTCTGTTGGATCACGCCATTTTGGAAAGATTAACAATCTAAATTGCAAAATGATGATCGAAGAGTTCCAACGTGCTTTTGGGATATCGAACGGTCTCAGAATTGGCCAATTCTGGTCCCATTAGGAAGCTTGTCGAGTTACCATTCCAATGAGCTCAAAATAGTCTAAATTTGACCACTAAAGAGAGAGTAATGAAGGTTACTATTAGACAATGAGTTGAAGAAAAAATTCAGGACCGACGACTGCGATCCCACATACGGAAGTATAAATGTTCTCGAAATATGACGATTCACGTCTGGAATGAAAGAGCACTAAAGTAGCTTTCAGATGACTAAAAATAGACCCAATCAACCATCAAATGAGGGAGTTATGAGCATGTCCGTTGGATCGCGCCATTTAGAACGATGAACGATCCAAACTGTAAAATGACGATCGAAGAGTTCCAACGTGCTTTTGGGATATCGAACGGTCTCGGAATTGGCCAATTCTGGTCCCATTAGGAAGCTTGTCGAGGAACAATTCCAATGAGCTCAAAATAGTCTAAATTTGACCACTGAAGGGAGAGTTATGAAGGTTACTATTGGACAAGGAGATGAAGGAAAAATTCAGGACCGATGACTGCGATCCCACCTACGGACGTGTAAATGGTCACGAAATACGACGATTCAAGTCAGGTATGATAGAGCACTAAAGTAGCTTTCAGATGACCAAAAATTAACCCAATCCGACATCACATGAGGTAGTTATGAGCATCTCCGTTAGATCGCGCCATTTAGAAAGATAAACAATCCAAATTGCAAAATGACAATCGAAGAGTTCCAACGTACTTTTGGGATATCGAACGGTCTTAGAATTGGCCAATTCTCGTCCCATTAGGAAGCTTGCCGAGTTACCATTCCAATGAGCTCAAAATAGTCTAAATTTGACCACTGAAGAGAGAGAGTTATGAAGGTTACTATTAGACAAGGAGATGAAGGAAAAATTCAGGACCGACGACTGCGATCCCACCTACCAATGTGCGAATCGTCTCAAAATATGACAATTCGAGTCAGGAATGAAAAGCACTAAAGTAGCTTTCAGATGACTAAAAATAAACCCAATCCACAATCAAATGAGGGAGTTATGGGCATCTCCGTTGGATCGCGCCATTTGGAAAGATGAACAATCCAAATAGCAAAATGACGATCGAAGAGTTCCAACGTGCTTTTGGGCTATCGAGCGGGATCAGAATTAGCCAATTCTGATCCCATTAGGAAACCTGTCCAGTTACCCTTCCACTGAGCTCAAAATTGTGTAAATTCGACCACTGAAGAGAGAGTTATGAAGGTTACTATTGGATAAGGAAATGAATGAAAAATTCAGGACCGACGACAGCGATCCCACTTATGGATGCGCCAACGGTCTCGGAATATGACCATTAAAGTTGGAATTGAAAGAGCACTGAAGTACCTTTCTGATGACCAAAAGTCGACCCAATTTGACATCAAATGAGGGAGTTATAGGCATCTCCATTGGATCGTGCCAATTGGAAAGATTAACAATCCAAATTACAAAATGATGATCGAAGAGTTCCTACGTGCTTTTGGGATGTGGAATAGGCTCAGAATTAGCCAATTCTGATCCCATTAGGAAGCTTGTCGAGTTACCATTCCAATGAGCTCAAAATAATCTAAATTCGACCACTAAAGAGAGAGTTATGATGGTTATTATTGGAAAATTCAAGACTAGCGACTGCGTTCCCACTTATTGGATGTCAAAATGGTCTTGGAATACAACGATTAAAGTGGAATGAAAGACACTAAAGTACCTTTTAATGACCAAAATTACCCAATTTGACATCAAAAAGGGAGTTATGACATCCCGTTGGATCACCATTTGGAAAATTAAAATAAATTGAAAAAAAAGATTAAAGAGTTCCAAGTGCTTTTGGGATTTTAAATGGAATTAGCTAATTCGGTCCCATTAGGAAGCTTGTCAGTTAACCATTCCAATGAGCTCAAAATAGTCTAATTTTGACCCCGAAGAGAGAGTTATAAAGGTTACTATTGGACAAGGAGAGAAGAAAAAATTCAGGACCGACGCATCCCACCTACGGTTACAAAAATGGTCTTGAAATACGACGATTCAAGTCAGGAATGAAAGAGCACTAAAGTAGCTTTTAGATGACCAAAAATCAACCCAATCCGACATCAAATGAGGGAGTTATGACCATCTCCGTGAGTGCCATTTGGAAATATTAACAATCCAAATTCAAAATGACGATGAAGAGTTCCAACTGCTTTTGGGATATAAACGGTCTTTATAGGCAATTCTAGTGTCATTAGGAAGCTTGTCAAGTTACCATTCCAATGAGCTCAAAATAGTGTAAATTCGACCACTAAATATAGAGTTATGAATATTACTATTGGACAAGGAGATGAAGGAAAAATTTAGGACCAACGGTTGCAATCCCACTTATGGATGCGCAAATGGTCTCAGAATACGAAGATTAAAGTTATGAAAGAGAGCACTAAAGTACCTTTCTGATGACCAAAAGTCGACCCAATTTGACATCATTCGAGGGAGTTATGAGCATCTCCGTTGGATCGTGCGATTTGGAAATATTAACAATCCAAATTATAAAATGATGATTGAAGAGTTCCTACGTGCTTTTGGGATGTGGAATGGTCTCAGAATTAGCCAATTCTGGTCCCATTAGGAAGCTTGTCGAGTTACCATTCCAATGAGCTGAAAATAGTCTAAATATGACCACTGAAGAGAGAGTTATGAAGGTTACTATTGGACAAGGAGATGAAGGAAAAATTTAGGACCAACGAGTGCGATCCCACCTGTGGATGAGCAAATGGTCTCGAAATACGACGATTCAAGTCAGGAATGAAAGAGTACTAAAGTAGCTTTTAGATGTCCAAAAATCAACCCAATCTGACATCAAATGAGAGAGTTATGAGCATCTTTGTTGGATCACACCATTTGGAAAGATTAATAATCCAAATTGTAAAATGAAAATTGAAGAGTTCCAACGTGCTTTTGGGATATCGAATGGGCTCAGAATTTGCCAATTCTAGTCCCATTAGGAAACCTGTCGAGTTACCCTTCCACTGAGATGAAAATAGTGTAAATTCAACCACTGAAGAGAGAGTTATGAAGGGTTACTATTGGACAAGGAGATGAAGGAAAAATTCCAGACCGACGACTGCGATCCCACCTACAGGTTCGCAATCGATTTCGGAATACAATGAATCAAGTCAAGAATGAAAGAGCACTAAAGTACCTTTCAGATGACCAAAGATCGACACAAGTAATGAGCTTCCAGATCACACGATTTGGAAAGATTCACAATCCAAATTGCAAAATGACGATCAAAGATTTCCAACGTGCTTTTGGGATATCGAACGGTCTCAGAATTAGCCAATTCTGGTCCCATTAGGAAGCTTGTCTAGTTACCATTCCAATGAGATTAAAATAGTCTAAATTAGACCTGTGAAGAGAGAGTTACAAAGATTACTATTGGACAAGGAGATGAAGGAAAAATTCAGGACTGACGACGGGGATCCTAGCTTTGGATGCACAAATGGTCTCGGAATACAACGATTAAAGTTAGCAATGAAAGAGCACTAAAGTACCTTTCTAATGACCAAAAGTCGACCTAATTTGTCATCAAACAAGGGAGTTATGAGCATCTCCGTTGGATCACGCGATTTGGAAATATTAACAATCCAAATTGTAAAATGATGATCGAGGAGTTCTTACGTGCTTTTGGGATGTGGAACAGTCTCAGAATTGGCCAATTCAGGTCCCATTAGGAAGCTTGTCGAGCTACCATTCCAAGGAGCTCAAAATAATCTAAATTTGACCACTGAAGAGAGAGTTATGAAGGTTACTATTGGACAAGGAGATGAAGCAAAAATTCAGGACCGACAACTGTGATCCCACCTACGGATGCTCAAATGGTCTTGAAATACGATGATTCAAGTCAGGAATGAAAGAGCGCTAAAGTAGCTTTCAGATGACCAAAAATCAGCCCGATCCGACATCAAATGAGGGAGTTATGAGCATCTCCGTTGGATCATGCCATTTGGAAATATTAACAATCCAAATTGCAAAATGACGATTGAAGAGTTCCAACGTGCTTTTGGGATATCAAACGGGCTCAGAATTAGCCAATTCTAGTGTCATTAGGAAGCTTGTCAAGTTACCATTCCAATGAGCTCAAAATAGTGTAAATTCGACCACTGAATATAGAGTTATGAAGGTTACTATTGGACAAGGAGATGAAGGAAAAATTCAGGACCGACGGTTGCTATCCCACTTACGGATGCGCAAATGGTCTCGGAATACGAAGATTAAAGTTAGGAAAGAAAGAGCACTAAAGTACCTTTCTGATGACCAAAGTCGACCCAATTTGACATCAATTGAGGGAGTTATGAGCATCTCCGTTGGATTGCGCGATTTAGAAATATTAACAATCCAAATTGTAAAATGACAATCGAAGAGTTCCTACGTGCTTTTGGGATGTGGAAGGGTCTCAGAATTAGCCAATTCTGATCCCATTAGGAAGCTTGTTGAGTTACTATTCCAATGAGCTGATAATAGTCTAAATTCGACCACCGAAGAGAGAGTTATGAAGGTTACTGCTACACAAGGAGATGAAGGAAAAATTTAGGACCAACAAGTGCGATCCCACCTCGGGATGAGCAAATGGTCTCAAAATATGACAATTCAAGTCAGGAATGAAAGAGCGCTAAAGTAGCTTTTAGATGACAAAAATCAACCCAATCTGACATCAAATGAGAGAGTTATGAGCATCTCTGTTGGATCACACCATTTGGAAAGATTAATAATCCAAATTGTAAAATGATGATCGAAGAGTTCCAACGTGCCTTTAGGATATCGAACGGGCTCAGAATTTGCCAATTCTAGTCCCATTAAGAAACCTATCGAGTTACCCTTCCACTGAGATGAAAATAGTATAAATTTGACCACTGAAGAGAGAGTTATGAAGGTTACTATTAGACAAGGAGATGAAGGAAAAATTCCAGACCAACGACTGCGATCCCACCTACAGATGCGCAGATGATTTCGGAATACAACGAATCAAGTCAGGAATGAAAGAGCACTAAGGTAGAATTCAGATGACCAAAGATCGACACAATTTGGCATCAAATGAGGGAGTAATGAGCTTGTCCGTTAGATCGCACGATTTGGAAAGATTCACAATCCAAATTGTAAAATGACGATCAAAGATTTCCAACGTGCTTTTGGGATATCGAACGGTCTCAGAATTAGCCAATTCTGATCCCATTAGGAAGCGTGTCTAGTTACCATTCCAATGAGTTCAAAATAGTCGATATTGGACCAATGAAGAGAGAGTTACGAAGATTACTATTGGACAAGGAGATGAAGGAAAAATTCAGGACCGACGACTGGGATCCCACCTTCGGATGCGCAAATGGTCTTGGAATACAACGATTAAAGTTAGCAATGAAAGAGCACTAAAGTACCTTTCTAATGACCAAAAGTCGACCCAATTTGACATCAAACAAGGGGGTTATGAGCATCTCCATTGGATCACGCAATTTGAAAATATTAACAATCTAAATTGTAAAATGACGATCGAAGAGTTCCTACATGCTTTTGGGATGTGGAACGGTCTCAGAATTGGCCAATTCTGGTCCCATTAGGAAGCTTGTCGAGTCACCATTCCAATGAGCTCAAAATAATCTAAATTTGACCACTGAAGAGAGAGTTATGAAGGTTATTATTGGACAAGGAGATGAAGTAAAACTTCAGGACTGACGACTACAATCCCACCTGCAGATGCGGAAATGGTCTTGAAATACGACGATTCAAGTCAGGAATGAAAGAGCGCTAAAGTAGCTTTCAGATGATCAAAATTCAGCCCGATCCGACATCAAATGAGGGAGTTATGAGCATCTCTGTTGGATCATGCCATTTGTAAGATTAACAATCCAAATTGAAAATTGACGATCAAAGAGTTCCAACATGCTTTTGGGATATCAAACGGGCTCAGAATTAACCAATTCTAGTCTCATTAGGAAGCTTGTCAAGTTTCCATTCCAGTGAGCTCAAAATAGTGTAAATTCAACCACTGAATATCGAGTTATGAAGGTTACTATTGGACAAAGAGATGAAGGAAAAATTCAGGACCAACGATTTCGATCCCACTTACGGTCACACAAATGGTCTTGGAATATGATGATTCAAGTTAGGAATAAAAGAGCACTAAAGTAACTTTTAAATGGCTAAAAATCAACCCATTCCGACTTCAAACAAGGAAGTTATGAGCATCTCCGTTAGATTGTGCGATTTGGAAAGATTGACAATCCAAATTACAAAATGACAATCGAAGAGTTCCAACGTACTTTTGGGATATTGAACAGTCTCAGAATTATCCAACTCTTGTCCCATTAGGAGGCCTGTGAGTTACCATTCCAATGACCTCAAAAAATTCTAAATTTGACCACTGAAGAGAGAGTTATGAAGGTTACTATTGGATAAGGAGATGAAAGAAACATTCCAGACTGACGACTGCAATCCCACCTACGGATGCGAAAATGGTCTCGGAACACGACGATTCAAGTCCGGAATGAAAGAGCGCTAAAGTACCTTTCAGATGACCGAAAATCAAACCAATCTGACATCAAATGAGGGAGTATTGAGCTTCTACGTTAGATCGCGTGATTTGGATAGATTCACAATCACAATTGCAAAATGATGATCGAAGATTTCCAACATGCTTTTGGGATATCGAGTGGTCTCAGAATTAGCCAATTTTGATCCCTTTACGAAGCTTGTCGAGTTACCATTCTAATGAGCTCAAAATAGTCTAAATTGGTCCTCAAAATTCAGGACTGAAGATTGCGATCCCACTTGCGGATGGGAAAATGGCCTCAGAATATGACGATTAAAGTTAGGAATGAAAGAGCACTAAAGTACCTTTCAGATGACTAAAAGTTGATTCAATTCGACATCAAACGAGGGAGTTATGAGCATCTTCATTGGATCACACGATTTGGAAATATTAACAATCCAAATTGTAAAATGACCATCGAAGAGTTCCTACATGCTTTTGGGATGTGGAACAGTCTCAGAATTGGCCAATTCTGGTCACATTAGGAAGCTTGTCGAGATACCATTCCAATGAGCTCAAAATAGTCTAAATTCGACCACTGAAGAGAGAGTAATGAAGGTTACTATTGGACAAGGAGATGAAGGAAAAATTCAGGACCGACGATTGCGATCCCACCTATGGTTACCCAAATGGTCTCGAAATATGACGATTCAAGTCAGGAATGAAAGAGCACTAAAGTAACTTTCAGATGACCAAAAATCAGCTCAATTTGACATCAAATGAGGTAGTTATGAGCATCTCCGCTGGATCGCGCCATTTGGAAAGATTAACAATCCAAATTGTAAAATGACGATCGAAGAGTTCCAACATGCTTTTGGGATATCGAATGGTCTCAGAATTGGCCAATTCTGGTCCCGTTAGGAAGCTTGTCGAGTTACCAGTCCAATGAGCTCAAAATAGTCTAAATTTGACCACTAAAGAGAGAGTTATGAAGGTTACTATTGGACAAGGAGATGATGAAAAAATTCAGGACCAACGACTGCGATCCCACCTACGGATGCGCAAATGGTCTCGAAATATGATGATTCAAGTTAGGAATAAAAGAGCACTAAAGTACCTTTTTGATGACCAAAAGTCGACCCAATTTGACATCAAATGAGGGAGTTATGAGCATCTCTGTTGGATCACGTGATTTGGAAATATTAACAATCCAAATTCTAAAATGACGATCGAAGAGTTCCTACGTGCTTTTGGGATGTGGAAAGGTCTCAGAATTAGCCAATTCTGATCCCATTAGGAAGCTTGTCTAGTTACCATTCCAATGAGCTCAAAATAGTCTAAATTTGACCACTGAAGAGAGAGTTATGAAGGTTACTATTGGACAAGGAGATGATGAAAAAATTCAGGATCGACGACTGCGATCCCACCTACGGATGCACAAATGGTCTCGAAATATGATGATTCAAGTTAGGATTGAAAGAGCACTAAAGTAGCTTTCAGATGACCAAAAATCAACCCAATCTGACATGAAATGAGGGAGTTATGAGCATCTCTGTTAGATCACTCCATTTGGAAAGAATAACAATCGAAATTGGAAAATGATGATCGAAGAGTTCTAACGTGCTTTTGGGATAACGAACGGGCTCAGAATTAGCTAATTCTGGTCCCATTAGGAAACCTGTCGAGTTACCCTTCCACTGAGCTCAAAATAGTGTAAATTCGACCACTAGAGAGAGAGTTATAAAGGTTACTATTGGACAAGGAGATGAAGGAAAAATTCCAGACTGACAACTGCGATCCCACCGACGGATGTGCAAATGGTTTTGGAATACGACGATTCAAGTTAGGAATAAAAGAGTACTAAAGTACCTTTCAGATGACCAAAAATCAACACAATCCGACATCAAATGAGGGAGTAATGACCTTCTCCGTTAGATCACACGATTTAGAAAGATTCACAATCCAAATTACAAAATAACGAATGAAGATTTCCAACGTGCTTTTGGGATTTCAAATGGTCTGAGAATTAGCCAATTCTGATCCCATTAGGAAGCTTGTCTAGTTAACATTCCAATTAGCTCAAAATAGTCTGAATTGGACCAGTGAAGAGAGAGTTATGAAGAATACTATTGGACAAGGAGATGAAGGAAAAATTCAGGACCGACGACTGCGATCCCACTTACCGATGCGCAAATGGTCTCGGAATACGACGATTAAAGTTAGGAATAAAAGAGCACTAAGTACCTTTCTGATGACCAAAAGTCGACCCAATTTAACATCAAATGAGGGAGTTATGAGCATCTCTATTGGATCACGCGATTTGGAAATATTAACAATCTAAATTCTAAAATGACAATCGAAGAGTTCCTATATGCTTTTGAGATGTGGAAAGGTATCAGAATTAGCCAATTCTGGTCCCATTAGGAAGCTTGTCGAGTTACCATTCCAATGAGCTCAAAATAGTCTAAATTTGACCACTGAAGAGAGTTATGAAGGTTACTATTGGACAAGGAGATGAAGGAAAAATTCAAGGTCGACGACTGCTATCCCACCTACGGATGCGCAAATGGTCTCAAAATACGACGATTCAAGTCAGGAATGAAAGAGCACTAAAGTAGCTTTCAGATGACCAAAAATCAACCCAATCTGACATCAAATGAGGGAGTTATGTGTATCTCCGTTGGATCACACCATTTGGAAAGATTAACAATCCAAATTGTAAAATGACGATCGAAGAGTTCCAACGTGCTATTGGGATATCAAACAGGCTCAAAATTAGCCAATTTTGGTCCCATTAGGAAACATGTCGAGTTACCCTTCCATTAAGCTCAAAATAGTGTAAATTCGATCACTGAAGAGTGAGTTATGAAGGTTACTATTGGACAAGGAGATGAAGGAAAAATTTAAGATCAACAACAGCGATCCCACCTACGGATGCGCAAATGGTTTCGGAATACGACGATTCAAGTCAGGAATGAAAGAGCACTAAAGTACCTTTCAGTTAACCAAAAATCGACACAATCCGACCTCAAATGACGGAGTAATGAGCTTCTCCGTTAGATCACACGATTTGGAAAGATTTACAATCCAAATTGCAAAATGACGATTGAAGATTTCAAACGTGCTTTTAGGATATCAAACGGTCTGAGAATTAGCTAATTCCGATCCCATTAGGAAGCTTGTCTAGTTAACATTCCAATGAGCTCAAAATAGTCTAAATTATACCAGTGAAGAGTAAGTTATGAAGATTACTATTGGAGAAGGAGAAGAAGGAAAAATTCAGGACCAATGATTGCGATCCCACTTACAGATGCGCAAATGGTCTCGGAATACGACGATTAAAGTTAGGTAAGAAAGAGCACTAAAGTACCTTTCTGATAACCAAATGTCGACCCAATTTGACATTAACCGAGGGTGTTATGAGCATCTCTGTTAGATCATGTGATTTGGAAATACTAACAATCCAAATTGTAAAATGACGATCGAAGAGTTCCTACGTGCTTTTGGGATGTGGAACGGTCCCAGAATTAGCCAGTTCTGGTCCCATTAGGAAGCTTGTTGAGTTACCATTCCAATGACCTCAAAATAATCTAAATTCGACCACTAAAGAGAGAGTTATGAAGGTTACTAAGATGAAGGAAAAATTCAGGACCGACGACTGCGATCCTACCTACGGATGCACAAATGGTCTCGATATATGATGATTCAAGTCAGGAATGAAAGAGCATTAAAGTAGCCTTCAGATGACCAAAAATCATCCCAATCTGACATCAAATGCGGGAGTTATGAGCATCTCTATTGGATCGCACCATTTGGAAAGATTAACAATCCAAATTGCAAAATGACGATCGAAGAGTTCCAACGTGCTTTTGGGATATCGAACGGGCTCAGAATTTGCCAATTCTAGTCCCATTAGGAAACCTATTGAGTTACCCTTCCACTGAACTCAACATAGTGTAAATTCGACCACTGAAGAGAGAGTTATAAAGGTTACTATTGGACAAGGAGATGAAGGAAAAATTCCAAATTGATGACTGCGATCCCACTTACGGATGCACAAATGGTTTCAGAATACAACGATTCAAGTTAGGAATGAAAGAGCACTACAGTACCGTTCAGGTGACCAAAACTTGACACAATCCGACATCAAATGAGGGAGTAATGAGCTTCTCCGTTAGATCGCACGATTTGGAAAGATTCAAATCTAAGTAGCAAAATGATGATCGAAGATTTGCAACGTGCTTTTGGGTTATCGAACGGTCTCAGAATTAGCCAATTTTGATCCCTTTAGGAAGCTTGTCTAGTTACCATTACAATGAGCTCAAAATAGTCTAAATTGGACTGGTGAAGAGACAGTTATGAAGATTACTATTGGACAAGGAAATGAATGAAAAATTCAGGACCGACGGCTATGATCCCACATACGGATGCATAAATGGTCTTGGAATATGTCAATTAAAGTTAGGAATGAAAGAGCACGAAAGTACCTTTCTAATGACCAAAAGTCGACCCAATTTGAAATCAAACGAGGGGGTTATGAGCATCTCTGTTAGATGACGCGATTTGGAAATATTAACAATCCAAATTTTAAAATGACAATCGAAGAGTTCCTACATGCTTTTAGGATGTGGAACGGTCTCAGAATTAGCCAATTCTGGTCCCAATAGGAAGCTTGTCGAGTTTCCATTCCAATGAGCTTAAAATAATCTAAATTTAACCACTGAAGAGAGAGTTATGAAGGTTACTATTGGACAAGGAGATGAAGGAAAAATTCAGGACCGATGATTGTGATCCCACCTGCGGATTCGCAAATGGTCTCGAAATACGACGATTCAAGTCAGGAATGAAAGAGCAATAAAGTAGCTTTCAGATGACCAAAAATCAACCCAATCCGACATCAAGTGAGGGAGTTATGAGCATCTCCGTTGGATCACACCATTTGGAAAGATTAACAATCCAAATTGTAAAATGACGATCGAAGAGTTCCAACATGCTATTGGGATATTGAACAGGCTTAGAATTAGCCATTTTTGGTCCCATTAGGAAACATGTCGAGTTACCCTTCCACTGAGCTCAAAATAGTGTAAATTCGACCACTGAAGAGAGAGTTATGAAGGTTACAATTGGACAAGGAGATGAAGGAAAAATTTCATACTAATGACTGCGATCCCACCTACAGATGAACAAATGGTTTCGGAATACAACGATTCAAGTTAGGAATGAAAGAGCACTAAAGTACCTTTCAGATGACCAAAACTCGACACAATCCGACATCAAATGAGAGATTAATGAGCTTCTCCGTTAGATTGCACGATTTGGAAAGATTCAAAATCTAAATAGCAAAATGATGATCGAAGATTTCCAACGTGCTTTTGGGTTATCGAACGGTCTCAGAATTAGCTAATTTTGATCCCATTAGGAAGTTTGTCGAGATACCATTCCAATGAGCTCAAAATAGTCTAAATTGGATTGGTGAAGAGAGAGTTATGAAGATTACTATTGGACAAGGAGATGAAGGAAAAATTTAGGACAGACGGCTGCGATCTCACTTACAGATGCGCAAATGGTCTTAGAATACGTCAATTAAAGTTAGGAATGAAAGAGCACTAAAGTACCTTTCTAATGACCAAAAGTCGACCCAATTTGACATCAAACGAGGGAGTTATGAGCATCTCCATTAGATCACGCGATTTGGAAATATTAACAATCCAAATTTTAAAATGACGATCGAAGAGTTCCTACGTGCTTTTACGATGTGGAATGGTCTCAGAATTAGCCAATTCTGGTCCCAATAGGAAGCTTGTCGAGTTTCCATTCCAATGAGCTCAAAATAATCTAAATTCGACCACTGCAGAGAGAGTTATGAAGGTTACTATTGGACAAGGAGATGATGGAAAAATTCAAGACCGATGACTGCGATCCCACCTCCGGATACGCAAATGGTCTCGTAATACGACGATTCAAGTCAGGAATGAAAGAGCAATAAAGTAGCTTTCAGATGACCAAAAATCAACCCAATCCGACATCAAATGAGGGAGTTATGAGCATCTCCATTAGATCCTTTTCCGCGCATGATGCTGTGGTATAAGGACAATCGCAGCCATACGCGCATGTTTTCTGATCTCGCATGGAGGTCGAATGTCGATGCCCTCGTCCCTGATGATGTGAGTAATTGCCCGGTGTTGCCTTGTGTTATCTGCTTCTTGCTTGTCCTTTATCCCTGATTTCTTTGTTATTTGCAGTTCCGTCCTAGGCCGTACCTTCGGTCGAATGCGGCTCTTACTCTTATGGCTCAGGAGGCTTTTTAGGCTTCGCGATGGCATCGCATCTTGGAAGATCCTCGCATAACGTAGTGGTATCTTGGAGAGAGGCTCTTCTGACAGTTGACTGGCAACCCGCTGGTTCCGCTTAGTCCACCATCTAGTCCATCTGATTGGAGGTCGGTGCCCGAGAGGGAGTTAAATGCTGCTTTGGAAGGTTTTGACGCCAGTGCCTTCGTCGATCCAGTGAGAGAGTACAGCTCATGGTGTGAGCAGTATGGTATCAGCCCTATCTTGCAACCTGCGTATGCTCCAGGTGACGGTGCTCGTTTTACCGGAGGACTTCTGGGGCCGCATGTTCGTCAGAAGGATTCGTATGAATATATACCCAATGATAATTAGCTCTATCGTATCCTGTGACCATGTACCTTTGGCAGTATAAATTTTTGCATATATTAGCCACCTGTTGTCACTTTTTGAGTTGACTTTTGGTTGACTTTTGAGCATTTTTTTGTTTGTGATCCCAAATGAGCTTTTCGGAGGTGGCCCATGTTCCATGGTTTTTACAGCAGGTTCCACCCTTGATTTTGCAGCGATGTGGGCCTGGGCGGTAGTCGGACTATCGCCCGTTGACTCTTTTTTTTCGTTCTATCCTGCCAGATGCGGCAGTGCTGCAGAGATGTCAGAACTTATGGCGGTACTCGGACTACCGCTAGCGGTAATCCGATTATCGCCCTCATTCGTCTTTTCTTCCAGCAAACTCCCTTCTTCTCTGTTCATTTTTCCAGTCCCTTTCTGGTTATTCCTTCTTCGCCCAGACCTTTGATCATTCTCCTTCATCTCCTTTCTTCCTCCTTTTTGTCCCCCTCCTTTGTCTCCTCTTCCTTGTCATTTTCTCCTCTTGTCCTTATTATGGTTGGCCATGGTGAAAATGTTGGTGGGTTCAACACCAATGATGGGGAGGTGGGTAGTGATCCCTTATTTATGGTGGTGAGGGCTCACTTATAGGTGGATTGATGGGGGTTGGTGGTGGTGTAATGAGCTCCTTTGGAGAGGTTAATACCATTTATGGCATAGCTCTTACCACCATTAATGAAGATGACGAAAAATTGACACAATCCGACCTCAAATGAGGGTGTAATGAGCTTCTCCGTTAGATCACACGATTTGGAAAGATTCACAATCCAAATTGCAAAATGACGATCGAAGATTCCCAACATACTTTTGGGATATCGAACGGTCTTAGAATTACCCAATTCTATTCCCATTAGGAAGCTTGTCTAGTTACCATTCCAATGAGCTCAAAATAGTGTAAATTGGACCAGTGAAGAGAGAGTTATGATGATTACTATTGGACAAGGAGATGAAGGAAAAATTTAGGACCGACGACTGCGATCCCACTTTCGGATGCCCAAATGGTCTTACAATACGACGATTAAAGTTAGGAATCAAAGAGCACTAAAGTACCTTTCTGATGACCAAAAGTCGACCCAATTTGACATCAAACGAGGGAGTTATGAGCATCTCCGTTGGATCACGTGATTAGGAAATATTAAAAATCCAAATTGGAAAATGATGATGGAAGAGTTCCTACGTGCTTTTAGGATGTGGAACGGTCTCAGAATTAGCCAATTATGTTCCCATTATGAAGCTTGTTGAGTTACCATTCTAATGAGCTCAAAATAGTCTAAATTTGACCACTGAAGAGAGAGTTATGATGGTTACTATTGGACAGGGAGATGAAGGAAAAATTCAGGACCGACGACTGTGATCCCACCTACGGATGCGCAAATGGTCTCGAAATACGATGATTCATGTCAGGAATGAAAGAACACTAAAGTAGCTTTCAGATGACCAAAATTCAACCCAATCCGACATCAAATGAGGTAGTTATAAGCAACTCAGTTGGATCGCGCCATTTGGAAAGATTAACAATCCAAATTGCAAAATGAGGATCGAAGAGTTCCAACATGCTTTTGGGATTTCGTACGGTCTTATAATTACCCTATTCTGGTCCCATTAGGAAGCTTATTGAGTTCCCATTCCACTGAGCTCAATTGTGTAAATTCGACCACTGAATATAGAGTTATGAAGGTTACTATTGGACAAGGAGATGTAGAAAAAATTGAGGACAACGATTGCGATCCCACTTACGGTCACGCAAATGGTCTTGGAATATGACGATTCAAGTTAGGAATGAAAGAGCCCTGAAGTACCTTTCAGATGATTGAAAATCGGCCCAATCCCACATCAAATGAGGAAGTTATGAGCATCTCTGTTGGATTGTGCGATTTGGAAAGATTTACAATCCAAATTGTAAAATGATGATCGAAGAGTTCCGATGTGCTTTTGGGATATTGAACGGTCTCTGAATTATCTAGTTCTGGTCCCATTAGGAAGCCTGTGAGTTACCATTCCAATGACCTGAAAAAAATTAAAATTTGACCACTGAAGAGAGAGTTAGGAAGGTTACTATAGGATAAGGAGACGAAGGAAACATTCAGGACCGACGATTGCAATCCCACCTATGGATGCGTAAATGGTCTCGGAACATGACGATTCAAGTCAGGAATTAAAGAGCACTAAAGTACCTTTCAGATGACCAAAATCGAACCTATCTGACATCAAATGAGGTAGTAATGAGCTTCTCCATTAGATCGTGTGATTTGGATAAATTCACAATCCCAACTACAAAATGATTGTCGATGATTTCCTACGTGCTTTTGGGATATCGAATGGTCTCAGAATTGGCCAATTCTGATCCCATTAGGAAGCTTGTCGAGTTACCATTCCAATGAGCTCAAAATAGTCTAAATTGGACCACTAAAGAGAGAGTTATGAAGGTTATTATTTGAGAAGAAGATGAAGGAAAAATTTAAGACCGACGACTACGATCCCAATTACGGATAAGCAAATGGTCTCGGAATACGGTGATTAAAGTCAGGAATGAACGAGCACTAAAGTACCTTTCGACATCAAACAAGGGAGTTATGAGCATCTCCATTGGATCACGCGATTTGGAAATATTAACAATCCAAAGTGTAAAATGACGATCGAAGAGTTCATACGTGCTTTGGGATGTAGAACGGTCTTAGAATTCGCCAATTCTGGTCCCATTAGGAAGCTTGCCGAGTTACCATTCCAATGAGCGCAAAATAGTCTAAATTCGACCACTTAAGAGAGAGTAATGATGGTTACTAAGGGACAAGGAGTTGAAGAAAAAATTCAGGACCGACGACTACGAACCCACCTACGGATGCGCAAATGGTCTCGAAATATGACGATTCAAGTCAGGAATGGAAGAGCACAAAGTAGCTTTCAGATGACCAAAACTCAACCCAATCCGACATCAAATGAGGGAGTTATGAGCAACTCCGTTGGATCGCACCATTTGGAATGATTAACAATCCAAATTGGAAAATGATGATCGAAGAGTTCCAATGTGCTTTTGGGATATCGAATGAGCTCGGAATTAGCCAATTCTGGTCCCATTAAGAAACCTGTTCAGTTACCCTTCCACTGAGCTCAAAATAGTGTAAATTCGACCACTGAAGAGACAGTTATGAAGGTTACTATTGGACAAGGAGATGAAGGAAAAATTCCAGATCGACGACTGTGATCCCACCGACGGATCCGCAAATGGTTTCGAAATACGACGATTCAAGTTAGGAATGAAATAGCATTAAAGAACCTTTCAAATGACCAAAAATCGACACGATCCAACATCAAATGAGGGAGTAATGAGCTTCTCCGTTAGATCACACGATTTGGAAAGATTCACAATCCAAATTGTAAAATGACGATCAAAGATTTCCAACGTGCTTTTGGGATATCAAACGGTCTCAGAATTAGCCAATTCTGATCCCATTAGGAAGCTTCTCTAGTTACCATTCCAATGAGAGCAAAATAGTCTAAATCGGACCGGTGAAGAGAGAGTTTTGAAGATTACTATTGGACAAGGAGATGAAGGAAAAATTTAGGATCGACAACTGCGATCCCACTTACGGATGCGCAAATGGTCTCGGAATACGACGATTAAAGTTAGGAATGAAAGGGCACTAAAGTACCTTTCCAATGACCAAAAGTCGACCCAATTTGACATTGAACTAGGGAGTTATGAGCATCTCCGTTAGATCACATGATTTGGAAATATTAACAATCCCAATTGTAAAATAACAATCGAAGAGTTCTTACGGGCGTTTGGGATGTGGAACGGTCTCAGAATTAGCCAATTCTGGTCCCATTAGGAAGCTTGTTGGTTACCACTCTAATGAGCTCAAAATAATCTAAATTCGACCACTGAAGAGAGAGTTATGAAGGTTACTATTGGAGAAGGAGATGAAGGAAAAACAAAGGACCAACGACTGCGATCCCACCTATGGATGCGTAAATGGTCTCAAAATACGACGATTCAATTCAGGAATGAAAGTGCACTAAAGTAGCTTTCAGATGACCAAAAATCGACCCAATCCGACATTGAATGAGGGAGTTATGAGCATCTCCGTTAGATCACACCATTTGGAAAAATTAACAATCCAAATTGGAAAATGATGATCGAAGAGTTCCAACGTGCTTTTGGGATATTGAACGGGCTCAGAATTAGCCAATTTTGGTCCCATTAGGAAACCTGTCGAGTTACCCTTCCACTGAGCTCAAAATAGTGTAAATTCCACCACTGAAGAGAGAGTTATGAAGGTTACTATAGGACAAGGAGATGAAGGAAAAATTTCAAACCAACGACTACGATCCCACCCACGAATGCGCAAATGGCCTCGGAATACGACGATTCAAGTTATGAATGAAAGAGCACTATAGTACCTTTCAAATGACCAAAAATTGACACAATCCGACATCAAATGAGGGAGTAATGAGCTTCTCCGTTAGATCGCGCGATTTGGAAAGATTGACAATCCAAGTTGCAAAATGACGATCAAAGATTTCCAACGTGCTTTTGGGATATTTAAGGGTCTCAGAATTAGCCAATTATGATTCCATTAAGAAGCTTGTCGATTTACTGTTCCAATGAGCTCGAAATAATCTATATTGGACCAGTGAAGAGAGAGTTATGAAGGTTACTATTGCACAAGGAGATGAAGGAAAAATTCCGGACTGACGACTGCGATCTCACTTACGGATTCACAAATGGTCTCAAAATACGACTATTCAAGGCAAGAATGAAAGAGCACTAAAGTAGCTTAAAGAAGGCCAAAAATCAACCCAATCGGACATCAAATGAGGGAGGTATGAGCATCTCCGTTGGATCGCACCATTTAGAAAGATTAACAATCCAAATTGCAAAATGACGATCGAAGAGTTTCAACGTGCTTTTAGGATATCTAACGGGCTCAGAATTAGCCAATTATGGTCCCATTAGGAAGCTCGTCGAGTTACCATTCCAATGATTTTAACATAGTGTAAATTCGACCACTAAATAGAGAGTTATGAAGGTTACTATTGGACAAGAAGATGAAGGAAAAATTCAGGACCGATGACTGGGATCCCATCTTCAGATGCGCAAATGGTCTGAAATATGACGATTCAAGTTAGGAATGAAAGAGTACTAAAGTGCCTTTCAGATGACCAAAAATCGACCCAATCTGACATCAAACCACGGAGTTATGAGCATCTCTGTTAGATCATGCGATTTAGAAAGATTTAGAATTCAAATTGTAAAATAACAATCGAAGACTTCCAATGTGCTTTTGGGATATCGAACGGTCTCAGAATTAGACAATTATGGTCCCATTAGGAAGCTTGCAGAGTTACCATTCCAATGAGCTCAAAATATCTAAATTCGACCCCTGAAGAGAGAGTTACGAAGGTTACTATTGGACAAGGAGATGAAGGAAAAATTCAGGATCGACGACTACGATCCCATTTATGGATGCGTAAATGGTCTCGAAATACGACGATTCAAGTCAGGAATAAAAGAGCACTAAAGTACCTTTCAGATGACCAAAAGTCAGCCCAATCTGACATCAAATGAGGGAGTAATAAGCTTCTCCGTTAGATCGCGTGATTTGGAAAGATTCACAATCCCAATTGCAAAATGATGATCAAAGATTTTCAACGTGCTTTTGGGATATTGAATGGTCTCAGAATTAGCCAATTCTGATCCCATTAGGAATCTTGTCGAGTTACCATTCCAATGAGCTCAAAATAGTTTAAATTGGACCACTGAAGAGAGAGTTATGAAGGTTACAATTGGACAAGGAGATGAAGGAAAAATTCAGGACCAACGACTGCGATCCCACTTAAGGAAGCGCAAATGGTCTCAAAATATGATAATTCAAGTTAGGAATGAAAGAGCACTAAAGTAGCTTTAAGTCGGCTAAAAGTTGACCCAATTCGACATCAAATGAGGGAGTTATAAGCAACTCCATTGGATAGTGCCATTTGGAAAGATGAACAATCCAAATTGCAAAATGACGATCGAAGAGTTCCAACGTGCTTTTGGGATATCCAATGGTCTCAGAACTAGCCAATTTTGGTCCCATTAGGAAACCTGTCTAGTTACCCTTCCACTGAGCTCAAAATAGTGTAAATTCGACCACTGAAGAGAGAGTTATGAAGGTTACTATTGGAAAAGGAGATGAAGGAAAAATTCTAGACCGATGACTTCGATCTCACCTATGGATGCACAAATGGTTTTGGAATACGACGATTCGAGTCAGGAATTAAAGAGCACTAAAGTACCTTTTAGATGACTAAAAATTGACACAATTCAACCTCAAATGAGGGAGTAATGAGCTTCTTTGTTAGATCACACGATTTGGAAAGATTCACAATCCAAATTGCAAAATAACGATTGAAGATTCCCAACAAACTTTTGGAATATCAAACGGTCTTAGAATTACCTAATTCTGATCCCAATAGGAAGCTTGTCTAGTTACCAATCCAATGAGCTCAAAATAGTCTAAATTGGACCAGGGAAGAGAGAGTTATGAAGATTACTCTTAGACAAGGAGATGACGGAAAAATTCAGTACCGACGACTGCGATCCCACTTACGGATGCCCAAATGGTCTCGCAATATGATAATTAAAGTTAGGAATGAAAGAGCACTAAAGTACCTTTCTAATGACCAAAAGTCGACCCAATTTGACATCAAACAAGGGAGTTATGAGCATCTCCAATGGATCACGTGATTTGAAAATATTAACAATCCAAATTGGAAAATGACGAAGGAAGAGTTCCTACATGCTTTTAAGATGTGGAACAGTCTCAGAATTAGCCAATTCTGTTCCACTAGGAAGCTTGTCGAGTTTCCAATCCAATGAGCTCAAAACAGTCTAAATTTGACCACTGAAGAGAGAGTTATGAAGGTTACTATTGGACAAGGAGATGAAGGAAATATTCAGGACCGATGACTGCGATCCCACCTATAGATGCGCAAATGGTTTCGGAATACGACAATTCAAGTCAAGAATGAAAGAGCACTAAAGTACCTTTCAGATGACCAAAAATCGACACAATCCGACATCAAATGAGGGAGTAATGAACTTCCCTGTTAGATCGGATGATTTGGATAGATTAACAATCCAAATTGCAAAATGACGATCGAAGATTTCAACGTGCTTTTGGGATATCGAACGGTCTCTGAATTAGGCAATTCTAATCCCATTAGGAAGCTTGTCTACTTACCATTCCTTTGAACGTAAAATAGTCCAAATAGGACCAGTGAAGAGAGAGTTATGAAGATTACTATTGGACAAGGATATGAAGGAAAAATTTAGGACCGACAACTGCGATCCCACTTACAGATGCGCAAATGGTCTCGGAATACGACGATTAAAGTTAGGAATGAAAGAGCACTAAAGTACCGTTCTAATACCAAAAGTCGACCCAATTTGACCTCAAACAAGGGAGTTATGAGGATCTCCATTGGATCACGCGATTTGGAAATATTATCAATCCAAATTGTAAAAGGGGGATTGAAGAGTTCCTATGTGCTTTTGAGATGTGGAACGGTCTCAGAATTAGCCAATTCTAGTCCCATTAGGAAGCTTGTTGAGTTACCACTCCAATGAGTGCAAAATAATCTAAATTCGACCACTGAAGAGAGAGTTATGAAGGTTACTATTGGACAAGGAGATGAAGGAAAAATTCAGGACCGACGACTGCGATCCTACCTACGGATGCACAAATGGTCTCGAAATATGATGATTCAAGTCAGGAATGAAAGAGCACTAAAGTAGCCTTTAGATGACCAAAAATCAACCCAATCTGACATCAAATGAGGGAGTTATGAGCATCTCTGTTGGATCGCACCATTTGGAAAGACTAACAATCTAAATTGCAAAATGACGATCGAAGAGTTCTAACGTGCTTTTAGGATATCAAACGTGCTCAGAATTAGCCAATTCTGGTCCCATTAGGAAACCTGTCGAGTTAGCCTTCCTCTGAGCTCAAAATAGTGTAAATTCGACCACTGAAGAGAGAGTTATAAACGTTACTATTGGTCAAGGAAATGAAGGAAAAATTCCAGACCGACGACTACGATCCCACCTACAGATGAACAAATGGTTTCGGAATACGACGATTCAAGTCAAGAATGAAAGAGCACTATAGTACCGTTTAGATGACCAAAAATTGACACAATCAGACATCAAATGAGGGAGTAATGAGCTTCTCTGTTAGATCACATGATTTAGAAAGATTCACAATCCAAATTGCAAAATGACGAACGAAGATTTCCAACGCGCTTTTGGGATATCGAACGGTCTGAGAATTAGCCAATTCTGATCCCATTAGGAAGCTTGTCTAGTTGACATTCCAATGAGCTCACAATAGTCTAAATTGGACTAGTGAAGAGGAAGTTATGAAGATTACTATTGGACAAGGAGATGAAGGAAAAATACAGGACCAGTGACTGCGATCCCACTTACAGATGCGCAAATGGTCTCGAAATACGACGATTCAACACAGGAATGAAAGTGCACTAAAGTACCTTTCTGATGACCAAAAGATGACCCAATTAGACATCAAACGAGGGAGTTATAAGCATCCCCGTTGGATCACGTGATTTGGAAATATTAACAATCCACATTGTAAAATGACGATCGAAGAGTTCCTACATGATTTTGGGATTTGGAACGGCCTCGGAATTAGCCAATTCTGGTCCCATTAGGAAGCGTGTCATGTTACCATTCCAATGAGCTCAAAATAGTCAAAATTTGACCACTGAAGAGAGAGTTATGAAGGTTACTATTGGACAAGGAGATGAAGGAAAAATTCAGGACCGACGACTGCGATCCCACCTACGGATGCGCAAATGGTCTCGAAATACGATAATTCAAGTCAGGAATGAGATAGCACTAAAGTAGCTTTTAGATGACCAAAAATCAACCCCATCTGATATCAAATGAGGGAGTTATGAGCATCTCTGTTGGATCACACCATTTGGAAAGACAAACAATCATAATTGCAAAATGACGATTGAAGAGTTCCAACGTTCTTTTGGGATATCGAACGGGCTCAGAATTAACCAATTCTGGTCCCATTGGGAAACCTGTCGAGTTACCCTTCCACTGAGCTCAAAATAGTGTAAATTCAACCACTGAAGAGAGAGTTATGAAGGTTACTATTAGACAAGGAGATGAAGGAAAAATTCCAGACTGACGACTGTGATCCCACCTACGGATGCACAAATGGTTTCAGAATACGACGATTCAAGTTAGGAATGAAAGAGCACTAAAGTGCCTTTCAGATGACCAAAAATTGACACAATATGACATCAAATGAGGGAGTAATGAGCTTCTCCATTAGATTGCGCAATTTGGAAAGATTCACAATCCAAATTGGAAAATGATGATCAAAGATTTCCAACGTGCTTTTAGGATATTGAACGGTCTCAGAATTAGCCAATTCTGGTCCCATTTGGAAGCTTGTTGAGTTATCATTCCAATGAGATTAAAATAGTCTAAATTCGACCATTGAAGAGAGTGTAATAAAGGTTACTGTTAGAGAAGGAGATGAGGGAAAAATTCAGGACCGATGATTGCGATCCCACTTACGGATGCACAAATGGTCTCGAAATATGATGGTTCAAGTCAGGAATGAAAGAGCACTAAAGTACCTTTCAGGTGACCAAAACTCGACCCAATTAGACATCAAATGAGGGAGTTATGAGCATCTCCATTGGATCACGCGATTTGGAAAGATTAACAATCCAAATTGCAAAATGACGATCGAAGAGTTCCAACATGCTTTTGGGATATCGAACGGTCTCAGAATTAGCCAATTCTGGTCCCATTAGGAAGCTTGTCGAGTTACCATTCCAATGAGCTCAAAATAGTCTAAATTTGACCACTGAAGAGAGAGTTATGAAGGTTACTATTGGACAAGGAGATGAAGGAAAAATTCAGGACCGACGACTGCGATCCCACTTACGGATGCGCAAATGGTCTCGAAATATGATGATTCAAGTCAGGAATGAAAGAGAACTAAAGTACCTTTAGATGACCAAAAATCAACCCAATCTGACATCAAATGAGGGAGTTATGACCGTCTCTGTTGGATCGCGCAATATGAAAAGATTAACAAACTAAATTCCAAAATGACTATCGAAGAGTTCGAATGTGCTTATGAAATATCGAACGGTCTCGAAATTAGCCAATTCTAGTCCCATTTGGAAGCTTGTCAAATTAACCTTCAAATGAGCTCAATATAGTCTAAATTCGACCACTGAAGAGAGAGTTATAAACGTTACTATTGGTCAAGGAAATGAAGGAAAAATTCCAGACCGATGACTACGATCCCACCTACAGATGAACAAATGGTTTCGGAATACGACGATTCAAGTCAAGAATGAAAGAGCACTATAGTACCGTTTAGATGACCAAAAATTGACACAATCAGACATCAAATGAGGGAGTAATGAGCTTCTCTGTTAGATCACATGATTTAGAAAGATTCACAATCCAAATTGTAAAATGACGAACGAAGATTTCCAACGCGCTTTTGGGATATCGAACGGTCTGAGAATTAGCCAATTCTGATCCCATTAGGAAGCTTGTCTAGTTGACATTCCAATGAGCTCACAATAGTCTAAAATGGACAAGTGAAGAGGAAGTTATGAAGATTACTATTGGACAAGGAGATGAAGGAAAAATACAGGACCAGTGACTGCGATCCCACTTACAGATGCGCAAATGGTCTCGAAATATGGCGATTGAAGTTAGGAATGAAAGTGCACTAAAGTACCTTTCTGATGACCAAAAGATGACCCAATTAGACATTAAACGAGGGAGTTATAAGCATCCCCGTTGGATCACGCGATTTGGAAATATTAACAATCCACATTGTAAAATGACGATCGAAGAGTTCCTACATGATTTTGGGATTTGGAACGGCCTCGGAATTAGCCAATTCTGGTCCCATTAGGAAGCGTGTCATGTTACCATTCCAATGAGCTCAAAATAGTCAAAATTTGACCACTGAAGAGAGAGTTATGAAGGTTACTATTGGACAAGGAGATGAAGGAAAAATTCAGGACGAACGATTGTGATCCCATTTACGGATTCCCATATGGTCTTGGAATACCACGATTCCAATCCGGAATGAATGAGCATTAAAGTATGTTTCAGATTACCAATAATTGACCCAATCTGACATCAAACAAGCGAGTGATGAGCGTATCTGTTGAATTGCGAGATTTGGAAAGATTAATGATCCGAATTGTTAAATGACGATCTTAGAGTTCCAACGTGCTTCTGGGTTATCAAACGGTCTCAAAATTAGCCAATTGTAGTCCCTTTTGAAAGCTTGTCGAGTTACCATTCCAATGAGCACGAATAGTCTATATTCGACCTCTGAAGAGAGAGTTATGAGGGTTACTATTGGAAAGGAGATGTTTGAAAAATTCAGGAACTACGACTGCGATCCAGTTACGGATACACAAATGGTCTTGGAATACGAAGATTCAAGTCAGGAATGAAAGAGCACTACAGTACCTTTCAGATGACTAAAAATTGACCCAATTTGACATCAAACGAGGGAGTTATGAGCATCTCCGTCGGATAGCGCGATTCGAAACGATTAACAATCCAAATTGGAAAATAACAATCAAAGAGTTCCAACGTGCTTTTGGGATATCGAATAGCTCAGAATTAGCCAATTCTAGTCCCATTAGGAAGCTTGTCGAGTTACCATTCCAATGAGCTCAAAATAGTCTAAATTCAACAACTGAAGAGAGAGTTATGAAGGTTACTATTGGACAAGGAGATGAAGGAAAAATTCCAGACTGACGACTGTGATCCCACCTACGGATGCACAAATGGTTTCAGAATACGACGATTCAAGTTAGGAATGAAAGAGCACTAAAGTGCCTTTCAGATGACCAAAAATTGACACAATCTGACATCAAATGAGGGAGTAATGAGCTTCTCCATTAGATTGCGCGATTTGGAAAGATTCACAATCCAAATTGGAAAATGATGATCAAAGATTTCCAACGTGCTTTTAGGATATTGAACGGTCTCAGAATTAGCCAATTCTGGTCCCATTAGGAAGCTTGTCGAGTTACCGTTCCAATGAGCTCGAAATTGTCTACATTGGACCAGTGAAGAGAGAGTTATAAAGGTTACTATTAGACAAGGAGATGAAGGAAAAAATCCGGACCGATGAGTGTGATCCCACTTACAGATGCACAAATGGTCTCGAAATTCGACGATTCAAGTCAGGAATGAAAGAGCACTAAAGTAGCTTTCAGATGACTAAAAATCAACCCAATTAGACATCAAATGAGAGAGGTATGGGCATCTCCATTGGATCGCGCCGTTTAGAAAGATTAACAATCTAAATTGTAAAATGATGATCGAAGAGTTTCAACATGCTTTTGGGATATTTAACGGGCTCAGAATTTGCCAATTATGGTCTCATTAGGAAGCTTGTCGAGTTACCAATCCAATGATTTCAACATAGTGTAAATTTGACCACTGAATAGAGAGTTATGAAGGTTACTATTGGACAAGGAGATGAAGGAAAAATTCAAGATCGACGACTCGGATCCCATGTATAGATGTGTAAATGGTCTCGAAATATGATGATTCAAGTCAGGAATGAAAGAGCACTAAAGTACCTATCAGATGACTAAAAGTCAACCCAATCTGACATCAAATGAGGGAGTAATGAGCTTCTCCGTTAGATCGCGTGATTCGGAAAGATTCACAATCCCAATTGCAAAATGAGGGAGTTATGAGCAACTCCGTTAGATCGTGCCATTTGGAAAGATTAACAATCTGAGTTGTAAAATGATGATCGAAGAGTTCCAACGTGCTTTTGGGATATCGAACGGTCTCAGAATTGGCCAATTCTGGTCCCATTAGGAAGCTTGTCGAGTTACCATTCCAATGTGCTCAAAATAGTCTAAATTTGACCATTGAAGAGAGAGTTATGAAAGTTACTAATGGACAAGGAGATGAAGGAAAAATTCAGGACGGACGACTACGATCCCACTTATGGATGTGCAATGGTCTCGAAATACGATGATTCAAGTCAGGAATGAAAGAACACTAAAGTAGCTTTAAGGCGACTAAAAGTTGACCCAATTCGACATCAAATGAGAGAGTTATGAGCAACTCCGTTAGATCGTGCCATTTGGAAAGATTAACAATCCAAATGGCAAAATGATGATCGAAGAGTTCCAACATGCTTTTGGGATATCGAACGGTCTTGGAATTGGCCAATTCTAGTCCATTAGGAAGCTTGTCAAGTTACCATTCCAATGAGCACAAAATAGTCTAAATTTGACCACTGAAGGGAGAGTTATGAAGGTTTCTATTGGACAGGGAGATGAAGGAGAAATTCAGGACCAATGACTGCGATCCCACCTACGAATGTGTAAATGGTCTCGAAATACGACGATTCAAGTCAGGAATGAAAGAGCACTAAAGTACCTTTCAGATTACCAGAAATTGACCCAATTCGACTTCAAATGAGGGAGTTATGAGTGTCTCCGTTGGATCTCATGATTTGGAAAGATTAACAATCCAAATTGCAATATGACGATCGAAGAGTTCCAACGTGCTTTTGGGATATCGAACAGGCTAAGAGTTAGGCAATTCTGGTCCCATTAGGAAACTTGTCAAGTTACCCTTCGATTGAGCTCAAAATAGTGTAAATTCGACCACTGAAGAGAGAGTTGTGAAGGTTACTATTGGACAAGGAGTTGAAGGAAAAATTCAAGACCGACGACTGTGAACCTACTTATAGATGCGCAAATGGTCTCGAAATTTGACGATTCAAGTCAGGAATAAAAGAGCACTAGAATAGCTTTCAGATGACCAAAAATCAACCCAATCGGACATCAAATGAGAGAGGTATGGGCATCTTCGTTGGATCGCGCCATTTAAAAAGATTAACAATCCAAATTGCAAAATGACGATTGAAGAGTTTCAACATGCTTTTGGGATATCTAATGGGCTCAGAATTAGCCAATTATGGTCTCATTAGTAAGCATGTCGAGTTACCCTTCTAATGATTTCAACGTAGTGTAAATTCGACCTCTGAATAGAGAGTTATGAAGGTTACTCTTGGACAAGGAGATGAAGGAAAAATTTAGGACCGACGACTGCGAACCCACTTACGGATGCACAAATGGTCTTGGAATATGATGATTCAAGTTAGGAATGAAAGTGCACTAAAGTACCTTTCTGATGACCAAAAGATGACCCAATTTGACATCAAACGAGGGTGTTATGAGCATCTTCATTGGATCACACAATTTGGAAATATTAACAATCCAAAGTGTAAAATGACGATCGAAGAGTTCCAACGTGGTTTTGGGATGTGGAACGGTCTCAGAATTAGACAATTCTGGTCCCATTAGGAAGCCTGTCGAGTTAACATTCCAATGAGCTCAAAATAATCTAAATTCGACCACTGAGGAGGGAGTTATTAAGGTTACTAATGGACAAGGAGATGAAGGAAAAATTCAAGACCAACAACAGCGATCCCACCTACGGATGCGCAAATGGTCACGAAATATGGCGATTGAAGTCCGGAATAGAAGAGCACTAAAGTAGCATTCAGATGACCAAAAATCAACCCAATCCGACATCAAATGTGGGAGTTATGAGCATCTCTATTGGATCCCACCATTTGGAATGATTAATAATCCAAATGGAAAAATGACGATCGAAGAGTTCCAACGTGCTTTTAGGATATTGAACGGGCTCAGAATTAGCCAATTCTGGTCCCATTAGGAAACTTGTCGAGTTACCCTTCCATTGAGCTAAAAATAGTGTAAATTCGACCACTGAAGAGAGAGTTATGAAGGTTACTATTGGACAAGGAGATGATGGAAAATTTTCAGAACGACGACTGCGATGCCACCTACGGATGCGCAAATGGTATCGGAATATAACGATTCAAGTCAGGAATGAAAGAGCACTAAAGTACCTTTTAGATGACAAAAATCAACACAATCTGACATCAAATGAGGAGTAATGAGCTTCTTCGTTAGATCGCACGATTTGGAAAGATTCATAATCCAAATTGTAAAATGACGATCGAAGATTTCCAACATGCTTTTGGGATATCGAATGGTCTCAGCATTAGCCAATTCTGATCCCATTAAGACGCTTATCTAGTTACCATTCCAATGAGCTCAAAATATCTAAATTGGACCAGTAAAGAGAGAGTTATGAAGATTACTATTGGACAAGGACAAGAAGGAAAAATTCAGGACCGACGACTATGATCCCACTTACGAATGCGCAAATGGTTTCGGAATACGACAATTAAAGTTAGGAATGAAAGAGCACTAAAGTACCTTTCTGATGACCAAAAGTCGACCCAATTTGACATCAAACGAGGGAGTTATTAGCATCCCCATTAGATCACGTCATTTGGAAATATTAACAATCCAAATTGTAAAATGACAATCGAAGACTTCCTACGTGGTTTTGGGATGTGGAACGGTCTCAAAATTAGCCAATTCTGGTCCCAATGGAAGCTTGTCGAGTTACCATTCCAATGAGCTCAAAACATTCTAAATTCGACCACTGAAGAGAGAGTTATGAAGGTTACTATTGGACAAGGAGATGAAGGAAATATTCAGGACCAACAACAGTGATCCCACCTACGGATGCGCAAATGGTCTCGAAATATGACGATTGAAGTCCGGAATGAAAGAGCACTAAAGTATGATTCCGATGACCAAAAATCAACCCAATCCGACATCAAATGTGGGAGTTATGAGCATCTCTGTTGGATCCCACCATTTGGAAAGATTAACAATCCAAATTGCAAAATGACGATCGAAGACTTCCAACGTGCTTTTAGGATATCGAACGGGCTCAGAATTAGCCAATTCTGGTCCCATTAGGAAACTTGTAGAGTTACCCTTCCATAGAGCTAAAAATAGTGTAAATTTGACCACTGAAGAGAGAGTTATGAAGGTTACTATTGGACAAGGAGATGACGGAAAATTTTCAGAACGACAACTGCGATCTTACCTACAGATGCGCAAATGGTCTTGAAATTTGATGATTCAAGTCAGGAATGAAAGAGCTCTAAAGTAGCTTTTAGATGACCAAAAATCAACCCCATCCGACATCAAATGAGGGAGTTGTGAGCATCTTTGTTGGATCGCACCAATTAGAAAGATTAACAATCCAAATTTCAAAATGACGATCGAAGAGTTCCAACGTTCTTTTAGGATATTGAATGGGCTCAGAATTGCCAATTTTGGTCCCATTAGGAAACTTGTCAAGTTACCCTTCCACTCAGCTCAAAATAGTGTAAATTCGACTACTGAAGAGAGATTTATGAAGGTTACTATTGGACTAGGAGATGAAGGAAAATTTCCAGACTAACGACTGCGATCCCACCTACAGATGCTTAAATGGTTTTGGAATATGACGATTCAAGTCAGGAATGAAAGAGCACTAAAGTGCCTTTCAGATGACCAAAAATTGACACAATCCGACATCAAATGAGGGAGTAATGAGCTTCTCCGTTAGATCGCGCGATTTGGAAAGATTCACAATCCAAATTGCAAAATGATGATCGAAGATTTCCAACGTGCTTTTGAGATATTGAACGGTCTCAAAATTAGCCAATTCTGATCCCATTAGGAAGCTTGTCGAGTTACCGTTCCAATGAGCTCGAAATAGTCTACATTAGACTAGTGAAGAGAGAGTTATGATGGTTACTATTGGGCAAGGAGATGAAGGAAAAATTCAGGACTGATTAGTGTGATCCCACTTACTAATGCGCAAATGGTCTCAAAATTCGACGATTCAAGTCAGGAATGAAAGAGCACTAAAGTAGCTTTCAGATGACCAAAAATCAACCCAATCGGACATCAAATGAGGGAGGTAAGGGCATCTCCGTTGGATCGCGCCATTTAGAAAGATTAATAATCCAAATTGCAAAATGATGATCGAAGAGTTTCAACATGCTTTTGGGATATCTAACGGGCTCAGAATTAGCCAATTATGGTCTCATTAGGAAGCTTGTCGAGTTACCATTCCAATGATTTCAACATAGTGTAAATTCTACCACTGAATAGAGAGTTATGAAGATTACTATTAGACTAGGAGATAAAGGAAAAATTCAAGACCGACGACTGGGATCCCACCTTCGGATGCGCAAATGGTCTCGAAATACAATGATTCAACTCAGGAATGGAAAAGTACTAAAATGCCTTTCAGATGACCAAAAATCGACCAATCTGACATCAAACGACGGAATTATGAGCATCTCTGTTGGAGTGTGCGATTTGGAAAGATTAAGAATCCAAATTGCAAAATAACAATCGAAGAGTTCCAACGTGCTTTTGGGATATTGAACGGTCTCAGAATTATATGGTCCCATTAGGAAGCTTGCCGAGTTACCATTCCAATGAGCTCAAAATAGTCTAAATTCGACCCCTGAAGAGAGAGTTATAAAGGTTACTATTGGACAAGGAGATGAAGTAAAAATTCAGGATCGACGACTGCGATCCCACTTACAGATGCGCAAATGGTCCCAAAATACGATGATTCGAGTCAGGAATGAAAGAGCACTAAACTACCTTTTAGATGACCAAAAACCAACCCAATCTGACATCAAGTGAGGGAGTAATGAGCTTCTCCATTAGATCACGTGATTTGGAAAGATTCACAATCCCAATTACAAAATGATGATCGAAGATTTCCAACGTGCTTTTGGGATATTGAATGGTCTCAGAATTAGCCAATTCTTATCCCATTAGGAATCTTGTCGAGTTACCATTCCAATGAGCTCAAAATAGTCTAAATTGGACCACTGAAGGGAGAGTTATGAAGGTTATTATTGGACAAGGAGATGAAGGAAAAATTCACGACCGACGACAGCGATCCCACCTATGGATGCGCAAATGGTCTCAAAATACGACGATTCAAGTCAGGAATGAAAGAACACTAAAGTAGCTTTAAGACGACTAAAAGTTGACCCAATTCGACATCAAATGAGGGAGTTATGAGCAACTCCATTGGATCGTGCCATTTGGAAAGATTAACAATCCAAATTGCAAAATGATGTTCGAAGAGTTCCATTGTGCTTTTGGGATATCAAACGGTCTCAGAATTGGCCAATTCTAATCCCACTAGGAAGCTTGTCAAGTTACCATTCCAATGAGCTCAAAATAGTCTAAATTTGACCACTGAAGAGAGAGTTAGGAAGGTTACTCTTGGACAAGGAGATGAAGGAAAAATCCAGGACTGATGACTGCGATCCCACTTACGGATGTGCAAATGGTCTCGAAATATGATGATTCAAGTGAGGAATGAAAGAGCACTAAAGTAGCTTTAAGGCAACTAAAAGTTGACCCAATTCGACATCAAATGAGGGAGTTATGAGCAACACCGTTGGATCGTGCCATTTAGAAAGATTAACAATCCAATTGGCAAAATGACGATCGAAGAGTTCCAACGTGCTTTTAGGATATCGAATGATCTCAGAAATAGCCAATTCTGGTCCCATTAGGAAGCTTGTCAAGTTACCCTTCCACTGTGCTCAAAATAGTCTAAATTTGACCACTGAAGAGAGAGTTATGAAGGTTACTATTGGACAAGGAAATGAAGGAAAAATTCAGGACCGACGACTGCGATCCCACCTATGGATGCGTAAATGGTCTCGAAATACGACGATTCAAGTCAGGAATGAAAGAGCACTAAAGTAGCTTTCAGATTACCAAAAATCAACCCAATCGGACATTAAATGAGGAAGTTTTGAGCATCTCCGTTGGATCGGACCATTAGGAAAGATTAACAATCCAAATTGTAAAATGACGATCGAAGAGTTCCAACGTGCTTTTTGGATATCGAACGGGCTCAGAGTTAGCCAATTCTGGTCCCATTAGGAAACCTGTCGAATTACCCTTCCACTAAGCTCAAAATAATGTAAATTCGACCACTGAAGAGAGAGTTATGAAGGTTACTATTAGACAAGGAGATGAAGGAAAATTTCCAGACCGACGACTGTGATCCCACCTATGGATGCGCAAATGGTTTCGGAATACGACAATTCAAGTCAGGAATGAAAGAGCACTAAAGTGCCTTTCAGATGACCAAAAAGTGACACAATCCGACATCAAATGAGGGAGTAATGAGCTTCTCCATTTGATCCCGCGATTTGGAAAGATTCACAATCCAAATTGCAAAATGACAATCAAAGATTTCCAACGTGCTTTTGGGATATTGAACAGTCTCAGAATTAGCCAATTCTGGTCCCATTAGGAAGCTTGTCGAGTTACCGTTCCAATGAGCTCGAAATAGTCTACATTGAACTAGTGAAGAGAGAGTTATGAAGGTTACTATTGGACAAGGAGATGATGGAAAAATTCCAGACCAACACTGTGATCCGACTTACAGATGCGCAAATGGTCTCGAAATTCGACAATTCAAGTCAGGAATGAAAGAGCACTAAAGTAGCTTTAAGACGACTAAAAGTTGACCCAATTCGACATCAAATGAGGGAGTTATAAGCAACTCCATTGGATCGTTCCATTTGGAAAGATTAACAATCCAAATTGCAAAATGACAATCGAAGAGTTCCAACGTGGTTTTGGGATATCCAACGGTCTCAGAATTAGCCAATTTTGGTCCCATTAGGAAACCTGTCTAGTTACCCTTCCACTGAGCTCAAAATAGTGTAAATTTGACCACTGAAGAGAGAGTTATGAAGGTTACTATTGGAAAAGGAGATGAAGGAAAATTTCTGGACTGACGACTTCGATCCCACCTACAGATGCACAAATGGTTTTGGAATACAATGATTCAAGTCAGGAATTAAAGAGCACTAAAGTACCTTTCAAATGACCAAAAATTACCACAATCTGACCTCAAATGAGGGAGTAATGAGCTTCTCTGTTAGATCACATGATTTGGAAAGATTCACAATCCAAATTGCAAAACAACAATCGAAGATTCCCAACATACTTTTGGGATATCGAACAGTCTTAGAATTACCTAATTCTGATCCCATTAGGAAGCTTGTCTAGTTACCAATCCAATGAGCTCAAAATAGTCTAAATTAGACCATTGAAGAGAGAGTTATGACGATTACTATTGGACAAGGAGATGAATGAAAAAGTCAGGACCGGCGACTGTGATGCCCCTTACGGATGCCCAAATGGTCTCGCAATATGACAATTAAAGTTAGGAATGAAAAAGCACTAAAGTACCTTTCTGATGGCCAAAAGTCGACCCTATTTGACATCAAACGAGGGAGTTATGAGCATCTCCGTTGGATCACATGATTTGAAAATATTAACAATCCAAATTGGAAAATGACGATGGAAGAGTTCCTATGTGCTTTTAGGATGTGGAACGGTCACAGAATTAGCCAATTCTGGTCCCATTAGGAAGCTTGTCGAGTTACCAATCCAATGAGCTCAAAACATTCTAAATTTGACCACTGAAGAGAGAATTATGAAGGTTACTATTGGACACTTAGATGAAGGAAAAATTCAGGACCGACGACTGCGATCCCACCCACGGATGCGGAAGTGGTTTC